>NC_091206.1:3198610-3293073 GCF_040958095.1 Procambarus clarkii | reverse complement strand
AACGCAAAAAAACTTGCTTAAAATGCAATATTATGGCGAAATTCTGAGATTTGAAGGCCAACTGACATATCGTGATACTAATGAAATAGTTTTCGAAATATTGGTTAAAATGAATATATTTACGTAATATCAAACTACATGAAAAACGTGAAAAAAGTTACTATTTACCATATTTGAGGATTTTAACTCAAATCATAGAGCGAGGTCGTATTATTTAGATCCAAGAAAAGACATATGACAATGTTGTTTCCAATACAATGATAAAACCAATGTGTTTTCATTAGAATAACTAAATGTTCCTGATTTTCCGTTTATATTACCGATGGAAGATGTACACGTAAAACTGCTCTAATCCGGCTGAAACGTCGATATATGCAATAAAAACCGAACTTCTCCCCTTTTCAATATCTTACTCAGTATTTTAACGAGAAACAAATAGATGATTGAAAATGAAGTATTTAAGGTTATTATCTAATCAATTATGTGTTTGCATCATTTTTATCGTATATTTAATGAATTAATAACAATAACTGAAAATTCACAAAAAACGTGAAAAACGGCAAAATATTGCCTAATTCGATGATATTTTGTTTAAATCACTTAAAGGAAAAGGAGATAATAAACGTCAAAATATTGCTATAAATTCGATGATTTTTCGTACGAAACAAAAATGCAAAAAAACTTGCTTAAATGCAATATTATGCGAAATTCTGAGATTTGAAGGCCAACTGACATATCGTGATAAAACATGAAATAGTATCGAAATATTGGTAAAATGAATATATTATGTAATATCAAACTACATGAAAAACGTGAAAAAGTCACTATTTTACCATATTTGAGGATTTTAACTTTAATCATAGAGCGAGTTCGTATTATTTAGATCCTAAAAGACATATGACAATGTTGTTTCCAATACAAATGATAAAAACCAAGTGTTTTCATTAGAATTAACTAAAATGTTCTGATTTTCCGTTTATATTACCGATGGAAGATGTACACGTAAAACCGCTCTAATCCGGCTGAAACGTCGATATATACAATAAAAACCGAACTTCTCCCCTTTTCATATCTTACTCAGTATTTTAACGAGAAACAAATAGATGATTGAAAATGAAGTATTTAAGGTTATTATCTAATCAATTATGTGTTTGCATCATTTTTATCGTATATTTAATGAATTAATAACAATAAACTGAAAATTCACAAAACGTGAAAAACGGCAAAATATTGCCTAATTCGATGATATTTTGTTTAAATCACATAAAGGAAAAGGAGATAATAAACGTCAAAATATTGCTATACGATGATTTTTCGTACGAAACAAAATGCAAAAAAACTTGCTTAAAATGCAATATTATGCGAAATTCTGAGATTTGAAGGCCAACTGACATATCGTGATACTACATGAAATAGTTCGAAATATTGGTAAAATGAATATATTTACGTTAATATCAAACTACATGAAAAACGTGAAAAAAGTCACTATTTTACCATATTTGAGGATTTTAACTCAAATCATAGAGCGAGTTTCGTATTATTTAGATCCAAGAAAAGACATATGACAAAGTTGTTTTCCAATACAAAATGATAAAAACATGGAATTAACTAAAATGTTCCTGATTTTCCGTTTATATTACCGATGGAAGATGTACACGTAAAACTGCTCTAATCCGGCTGAAACGTCGATATATGCAATAAAAACCGAACTTCTCCCTTTTCAATATCTTACTCAGTATTTTAACGAGAAACAAATAGATGATTGAAAATGAAGTATTTAAGGTTATTATCTAATCAATTATGTGTTTGCATCATTTTTATCGTATATTTAATGAATTAATAACAATAAACTGAAAATTCACAAAAACGTGAAAAAACGGCAAAATATTGCCTAATTCGATGATATTTTGTTTAAATCACTTAAAGGAAAAGGAGATAATAAACGTCAAAATATTGCTAAATTCGATGATTTTTCGTACGAAACAAAATGCAAAAAAACTTGCTTAAAATGCAATATTATGCGAAATTCTGAGATTTGAAGGCCAACTGACATATCGTGATACTACATGAAATAGTATCGAAATATTGGTTAAAATGAATATATTTACGTAATATCAAACTACATGAAAAACGTGAAAAAAGTCTATTTTACCATATTTGAGGATTTTAACATCAAATCATAGAGCGAGGTTTCGTATTATTTAGATCCAAGAAAAGACATATGACAATGTTGTTTCCAATACAAATGATAAAAACCAATGTGTTTTCATTAGAATTAACTAAAATGTTCCTGATTTTCCGTTATATTACCGATGGAAGATGTACACGTAAAACTGCTCTAATCCGGCTGAAACGTCGATATATGCAATAAAAACCGAACTTCTCCCCTTTTCAATATCTTACTCAGTATTTAACGAGAAACAAATAGATGATTGAAAATGAAGTATTTAAGGTTATTATCTAATCAATTATGTGTTTGCATCATTTTTATCGTATATTTAATGAATTAATAACAATAAACTGAAAATTCACAAAAACGTGAAAAAACGGCAAAATATTGCCTAATTCGATGATATTTTGTTTAAATCACTTAAAGGAAAAGGAGATAATAAACGTCAAAATATTGCTAAATTCGATGATTTTTCGTACGAAACAAAATGCAAAAAAACTTGCTTAAAATGCATATTATGCGAAATTCTGAGATTTGAAGGCCAACTGACATATCGTGATAAAACTGAAATAGTATCGAAATATTGGTAAAAATGAATATATTTATAATATCAAACTACATGAAAAACGTGAAAAAAGTCACTATTTTACCATATTTGAGGATTTTAACTTTAAATCATAGAGCGAGGTTTCGTATTATTTAGATCCAATAAAAGACATATGACAATGTTGTTTCCAATACAAATGATAAAAACCAAAGTGTTTTCATTAGAATTAACTAAAATGTTCCTGATTTTCCGTTTATATTACCGATGGAAGATGTACACGTAAACTGCTCTAATCCGGCTGAAACGTCGATATATGCAATAAAAACCGAACTTCTCCTCTTTTCAATATCTTACTCAGTATTTTAACGAGAAACAAATAGATGATTGAAAATGAAGTATTTAAGGTTATTATCTAATCAATTATGTGTTTGCATCATTTTTATCGTATATTTAATGAATTAATAACAATAAACTGAAAATACACAAAAACGTGAAAAAACGGCAAAATATTGCCTAATTCGATGATATTTTGTTTAAATCACTTAAAGGAAAAGGAGATAATAAACGTCAAAATATTGCTAAATTCGATGATTTTTCGTACGAAACAAAATGCAAAAAAACTTGCTTAAAATGCAATATTATGCGAAATTCTGAGATTTGAAGGCCAACTGACATATCGTGATACTACATGAAATAGTTTCGAAATATTGGTTAAAATGAATATATTTACGTAATATCAAACTACATGAAAAACGTGAAAAAAGTTACTATTTTACCATATTTGAGGATTTTAACATCAAATCATAGAGCGAGGTTTCGTATTATTTAGATCCAAGAAAAGACATATGACAATGTTGTTTCCAATACAAATGATAAAAACCAATGTGTTTTCATTAGAATTAACTAAAATGTTCCTGATTTTCCGTTTATATTACCGATGGAAGATGTACACGTAAAACTGCTCTAATCCGGCTGAAACGTCGATATATGCAATAAAAACCGAACTTCTCCCCTTTTCAATATCTTACTCAGTATTTTAACGAGAAACAAATAGATGATTGAAAATGAAGTATTTAAGGTTATTATCTAATCAATTATGTGTTTGCATCATTTTTATCGTATATTTAATGAATTAATAACAATAAACTGAAAATTCACAAAAACGTGAAAAAACGGCAAAATATTGCCTAATTCGATGATATTTTGTTTAAATCACTTAAAGGAAAAGGAGATAATAAACGTCAAAATATTGCTAAATTCGATGATTTTTCGTACGAAACAAAATGCAAAAAAACTTGCTTAAAATGCAATATTATGCGAAATTCTGAGATTTGAAGGCCAACTGACATATCGTGATAAAACATGAAATAGTATCGAAATATTGGTAAAAATGAATATATTTATGTAATATCAAACTACATGAAAAACGTGAAAAAAGTCACTATTTTACCATATTTGAGGATTTTAACTTTAAATCATAGAGCGAGGTTTCGTATTATTTAGATCCAATAAAAGACATATGACAATGTTGTTTCCAATACAAATGATAAAAACCAAAGTGTTTTCATTAGAATTAACTAAAATGTTCCTGATTTTCCGTTTATATTACCGATGGAAGATGTACACGTAAAACCGCTCTAATCCGGCTGAAACGTCGATATATACAATAAAAACCGAACTTCTCCCCTTTTCAATATCTTACTCAGTATTTTAACGAGAAACAAATAGATGATTGAAAATGAAGTATTTAAGGTTATTATCTAATCAATTATGTGTTTGCATCATTTTTATCGTATATTTAATGAATTAATAACAATAAACTGAAAATTCACAAAAACGTGGAAAAACGGCAAAATATTGCCTAATTCGATGATATTTTGTTTAAATCACATAAAGGAAAAGGGGATAATAAACGTCAAAATATTGCTATATACGATGATTTTTCGTACGAAACAAAATGCAAAAAAACTTGCTTAAAATGCAATATTATGCGAAATTCTGAGATTTGAAGGCCAACTCACATATCGTGATACTACATGAAATAGTATCGAAATATTGGTAAAAATGAATATATTTACGTAATATCAAACTACATGAAAAACGTGAAAAAAGTCACAATTTTACCATATTTGAGAATTTTAACTTCAAATCAAAGAGCGATGTTTCGTATTATTTAGATCCAAGAAAAGACATATGACAAAGTTGTTTCCAATACAAATGATAAAAACAAATGGAATTAACTAAAATGTTCCTGATTTTCCGTTTATATTACCGATGGAAGATGTACACGTAAAACTGCTCTAATCCGGCTGAAACGTCGATATATGCAATAAAAACCGAACTTCTCCTCTTTTCAATATCTTACTCAGTATTTTAACGAGAAACAAATAGATGATTGAAAATGAAGTATTTAAGGTTATTATCTAATCAATTATGTGTTTGCATCATTTTTATCGTATATTTAATGAATTAATAACAATAAACTGAAAATACACAAAAACGTGAAAAAACGGCAAAATATTGCCTAATTCGATGATATTTTGTTTAAATCACTTAAAGGAAAAGGAGATAATAAACGTCAAAATATTGCTAAATTCGATGATTTTTCGTACGAAACAAAATGCAAAAAAACTTGCTTAAAATGCAATATTATGCGAAATTCTGAGATTTGAAGGCCAACTGACATATCGTGATACTACATGAAATAGTATCGAAATATTGGTAAAAATGAATATATTTATGTAATATCAAACTACATGAAAAACGTGAAAAAGTCACTATTTTACCATATTTGAGGATTTTAACTTTAAATCATAAAGCGAGGTTTCGTATTATTTAGATTCAAGAAAAGACATATGACAATGTTGTTTCCAATACAAATGATAAAAACCAATGGAATTAACTAAAATGTTCCTGATTTTCCGTTTATATTACCGAATGAAGATATACACGTAAAACCGCTCTAATCCGGCTGAAACGTCGATATATGCAATAAAAACCGAACTTCTCCCCTTTTCAATATCTTACTCAGTATTTTAACGAGAAACAAATAGATGATTGAAAATGAAGTATTTAAGGTTATTATCTAATCAATTATGTGTTTGCATCATTTTTATCGTATATTTAATGAATTAATAACAATAAACTGAAAATTCACAAAAACGTGGAAAAACGGCAAAATATTGCCTAATTCGATGATATTTTGTTTAAATCACATAAAGGAAAAGGAGATAATAAACGTCAAAATATTGCTATATTCGATGATTTTTCGTACGAAACAAAACGCAAAAAAACTTGCTTAAAATGCAATATTATGCGAAATTCTGAGATTTGAAGGCCAACTGACATATCGTGATACTACATGAAATAGTTTCGAAATATTGGTTAAAATGAATATATTTACGTAATATCAAACTACATGAAAAACGTGAAAAAAGTTACTATTTTACCATATTTGAGGATTTTAACATCAAATCATAGAGCGAGGTTTCGTATTATTTAGATCCAAGAAAAGACATATGACAATGTTGTTTCCAATACAAATGATAAAAACCAATGTGTTTTCATTAGAATTAACTAAAATGTTCCTGATTTTCCGTTTATATTACCGATGGAAGATGTACACGTAAAACTGCTCTAATCCGGCTGAAACGTCGATATATGCAATAAAAACCGAACTTCTCCCCTTTTCAATATCTTACTCAGTATTTTAACGAGAAACAAATAGATGATTGAAAATGAAGTATTTAAGGTTATTATCTAATCAATTATGTGTTTGCATCATTTTTATCGTATATTTAATGAATTAATAACAATAAACTGAAAATTCACAAAAACGTGAAAAAACGGCAAAATATTGCCTAATTCGATGATATTTTGTTTAAATCACTTAAAGGAAAAGGAGATAATAAACGTCAAAATATTGCTAAATTCGATGATTTTTCGTACGAAACAAAATGCAAAAAAACTTGCTTAAAATGCAATATTATGCGAAATTCTGAGATTTGAAGGCCAACTGACATATCGTGATAAAACATGAAATAGTATCGAAATATTGGTAAAAATGAATATATTTACGTAATATCAAACTACATGAAAAACGTGAAAAAAGTCACTATTTTACCATATATGAGGATTTTAACTTTAAATCATAGAGCGAGGTTTCGTATTATTTAGATCCAATAAAAGACATATGACAATGTTGTTTCCAATACAAATGATAAAAACCAAAGTGTTTTCATTAGAATTAACTAAAATGTTCCTGATTTTCAGTTTATATTACCGATGGAAGATGTACACGTAAAACCGCTCTAATCCGGCTGAAACGTCGATATATACAATAAAAACCGAACTTCTCCCCTTTTCAATATCTTACTCAGTATTTTAACGAGAAACAAATAGATGATTGAAAATGAAGTATTTAAGGTTATTATCTAATCAATTATGTGTTTGCATCATTTTTATCGTATATTTAATGAATTAATAACAATAAACTGAAAATTCACAAAAACGTTAAAAAACGGCAAAATACTGCCTAATTCGATGATATTTTGTTTAAATCACATAAAGGAAAAGGAGATAATAAACGTCAAAATATTGCTAAATTCGATGATTTTTCGTTCGAAACAAAATGCAAGAAAACTTGCTTAAAATGCAATATTATGCGAAATTCTAAGATTTGAAGGCCAAATCACATATCGTGATACTACATGAAATAGTATCGAAATATTGGTAAAAATGAATATATTTACGTAATATCAAACTACATTAAAAACGTGAAAAAAGTCACTATTTTACCATATTTGAGGATTTTAACTTCAAATCATAGAGCGAGGTTTCGTATTATTTAGATTCAAGAAAAGACATATGACAATGTTGTTTCCAATACAAATGATAAAAACCAATGGAATTAACTAAAATGTTCCTGATTTTCCGTTTATATTACCGAATGAAGATATACACGTAAAACCGCTCTAATCCGGCTGAAACGTCGATATATGCAATAAAAACCGAACTTCTCCCCTTTTCAATATCTTACTCAGTATTTTAACGAGAAACAAATAGATGATTGAAAATGAAGTATTTAAGGTTATTATCTAATCAATTATGTGTTTGCATCATTTTTATCGTATATTTAATGAATTAATAACAATAAACTGAAAATTCACAAAAACGTGGAAAAACGGCAAAATATTGCCTAATTCGATGATATTTTGTTTAAATCACATAAAGGAAAAGGAGATAATAAACGTCAAAATATTGCTATATTCGATGATTTTTCGTACGAAACAAAACGCAAAAAAACTTGCTTAAAATGCAATATTATGCGAAATTCTGAGATTTGAAGGCCAACTGACATATCGTGATACTACATGAAATAGTTTCGAAATATTGGTTAAAATGAATATATTTACGTAATATCAAACTACATGAAAAACGTGAAAAAAGTTACTATTTTACCATATTTGAGGATTTTAACATCAAATCATAGAGCGAGGTTTCGTATTATTTAGATCCAAGAAAAGACATATGACAATGTTGTTTCCAATACAAATGATAAAAACCAATGTGTTTTCATTAGAATTAACTAAAATGTTCCTGATTTTCCGTTTATATTACCGATGGAAGATGTACACGTAAAACTGCTCTAATCCGGCTGAAACGTCGATATATGCAATAAAAACCGAACTTCTCCCCTTTTCAATATCTTACTCAGTATTTTAACGAGAAACAAATAGATGATTGAAAATGAAGTATTTAAGGTTATTATCTAATCAATTATGTGTTTGCATCATTTTTATCGTATATTTAATGAATTAATAACAATAAACTGAAAATTCACAAAAACGTGAAAAAACGGCAAAATATTGCCTAATTCGATGATATTTTGTTTAAATCACTTAAAGGAAAAGGAGATAATAAACGTCAAAATATTGCTAAATTCGATGATTTTTCGTACGAAACAAAATGCAAAAAAACTTGCTTAAAATGCAATATTATGCGAAATTCTGAGATTTGAAGGCCAACTGACATATCGTGATAAAACATGAAATAGTATCGAAATATTGGTAAAAATGAATATATTTATGTAATATCAAACTACATGAAAAACGTGAAAAAAGTCACTATTTTACCATATTTGAGGATTTTAACTTTAAATCATAGAGCGAGGTTTCGTATTATTTAGATCCAATAAAAGACATATGACAATGTTGTTTCCAATACAAATGATAAAAACCAAAGTGTTTTCATTAGAATTAACTAAAATGTTCCTGATTTTCCGTTTATATTACCGATGGAAGATGTACACGTAAAACCGCTCTAATCCGGCTGAAACGTCGATATATACAATAAAAACCGAACTTCTCCCCTTTTCAATATCTTACTCAGTATTTTAACGAGAAACAAATAGATGATTGAAAATGAAGTATTTAAGGTTATTATCTAATCAATTATGTGTTTGCATCATTTTTATCGTATATTTAATGAATTAATAACAATAAACTGAAAATTCACAAAAACGTGGAAAAACGGCAAAATATTGCCTAATTCGATGATATTTTGTTTAAATCACATAAAGGAAAAGGGGATAATAAACGTCAAAATATTGCTATATACGATGATTTTTCGTACGAAACAAAATGCAAAAAAACTTGCTTAAAATGCAATATTATGCGAAATTCTGAGATTTGAAGGCCAACTCACATATCGTGATACTACATGAAATAGTATCGAAATATTGGTAAAAATGAATATATTTACGTAATATCAAACTACATGAAAAACGTGAAAAAAGTCACAATTTTACCATATTTGAGAATTTTAACTTCAAATCAAAGAGCGATGTTTCGTATTATTTAGATCCAAGAAAAGACATATGACAAAGTTGTTTCCAATACAAATGATAAAAACAAATGGAATTAACTAAAATGTTCCTGATTTTCCGTTTATATTACCGATGGAAGATGTACACGTAAAACTGCTCTAATCCGGCTGAAACGTCGATATATGCAATAAAAACCGAACTTCTCCTCTTTTCAATATCTTACTCAGTATTTTAACGAGAAACAAATAGATGATTGAAAATGAAGTATTTAAGGTTATTATCTAATCAATTATGTGTTTGCATCATTTTTATCGTATATTTAATGAATTAATAACAATAAACTGAAAATACACAAAAACGTGAAAAAACGGCAAAATATTGCCTAATTCGATGATATTTTGTTTAAATCACTTAAAGGAAAAGGAGATAATAAACGTCAAAATATTGCTAAATTCGATGATTTTTCGTACGAAACAAAATGCAAAAAAACTTGCTTAAAATGCAATATTATGCGAAATTCTGAGATTTGAAGGCCAACTGACATATCGTGATACTACATGAAATAGTTTCGAAATATTGGTTAAAATGAATATATTTACGTAATATCAAACTACATGAAAAACGTGAAAAAAGTTACTATTTTACCATATTTGAGGATTTTAACATCAAATCATAGAGCGAGGTTTCGTATTATTTAGATCCAAGAAAAGACATATGACAATGTTGTTTCCAATACAAATGATAAAAACCAATGTGTTTTCATTAGAATTAACTAAAATGTTCCTGATTTTCCGTTTATATTACCGATGGAAGATGTACACGTAAAACTGCTCTAATCCGGCTGAAACGTCGATATATGCAATAAAAACCGAACTTCTCCCCTTTTCAATATCTTACTCAGTATTTTAACGAGAAACAAATAGATGATTGAAAATGAAGTATTTAAGGTTATTATCTAATCAATTATGTGTTTGCATCATTTTTATCGTATATTTAATGAATTAATAACAATAAACTGAAAATTCACAAAAACGTGAAAAAACGGCAAAATATTGCCTAATTCGATGATATTTTGTTTAAATCACTTAAAGGAAAAGGAGATAATAAACGTCAAAATATTGCTAAATTCGATGATTTTTCGTACGAAACAAAATGCAAAAAAACTTGCTTAAAATGCAATATTATGCGAAATTCTGAGATTTGAAGGCCAACTGACATATCGTGATAAAACATGAAATAGTATCGAAATATTGGTAAAAATGAATATATTTATGTAATA
This sequence comes from Procambarus clarkii, assembly GCF_040958095.1. Lineage (NCBI taxonomy): Eukaryota > Metazoa > Arthropoda > Malacostraca > Decapoda > Cambaridae > Procambarus > Procambarus clarkii. Next base: position 3,282,251 of record NC_091206.1, on the reverse strand, counting down.
TCAAACTACATGAAAAACGTGAAAAAAGTCACTATTTTACCATATTTGAGGATTTTAACTTTAAATCATAGAGCGAGGTTTCGTATTATTTAGATCCAATAAAAGACATATGACAATGTTGTTTCCAATACAAATGATAAAAACCAAAGTGTTTTCATTAGAATTAACTAAAATGTTCCTGATTTTCCGTTTATATTACCGATGGAAGATGTACACGTAAAACCGCTCTAATCCGGCTGAAACGTCGATATATACAATAAAAACCGAACTTCTCCCCTTTTCAATATCTTACTCAGTATTTTAACGAGAAACAAATAGATGATTGAAAATGAAGTATTTAAGGTTATTATCTAATCAATTATGTGTTTGCATCATTTTTATCGTATATTTAATGAATTAATAACAATAAACTGAAAATTCACAAAAACGTGGAAAAACGGCAAAATATTGCCTAATTCGATGATATTTTGTTTAAATCACATAAAGGAAAAGGGGATAATAAACGTCAAAATATTGCTATATACGATGATTTTTCGTACGAAACAAAATGCAAAAAAACTTGCTTAAAATGCAATATTATGCGAAATTCTGAGATTTGAAGGCCAACTCACATATCGTGATACTACATGAAATAGTATCGAAATATTGGTAAAAATGAATATATTTACGTAATATCAAACTACATGAAAAACGTGAAAAAAGTCACAATTTTACCATATTTGAGAATTTTAACTTCAAATCAAAGAGCGATGTTTCGTATTATTTAGATCCAAGAAAAGACATATGACAAAGTTGTTTCCAATACAAATGATAAAAACAAATGGAATTAACTAAAATGTTCCTGATTTTCCGTTTATATTACCGATGGAAGATGTACACGTAAAACTGCTCTAATCCGGCTGAAACGTCGATATATGCAATAAAAACCGAACTTCTCCTCTTTTCAATATCTTACTCAGTATTTTAACGAGAAACAAATAGATGATTGAAAATGAAGTATTTAAGGTTATTATCTAATCAATTATGTGTTTGCATCATTTTTATCGTATATTTAATGAATTAATAACAATAAACTGAAAATACACAAAAACGTGAAAAAACGGCAAAATATTGCCTAATTCGATGATATTTTGTTTAAATCACTTAAAGGAAAAGGAGATAATAAACGTCAAAATATTGCTAAATTCGATGATTTTTCGTACGAAACAAAATGCAAAAAAACTTGCTTAAAATGCAATATTATGCGAAATTCTGAGATTTGAAGGCCAACTGACATATCGTGATACTACATGAAATAGTATCGAAATATTGGTAAAAATGAATATATTTATGTAATATCAAACTACATGAAAAACGTGAAAAAGTCACTATTTTACCATATTTGAGGATTTTAACTTTAAATCATAAAGCGAGGTTTCGTATTATTTAGATTCAAGAAAAGACATATGACAATGTTGTTTCCAATACAAATGATAAAAACCAATGGAATTAACTAAAATGTTCCTGATTTTCCGTTTATATTACCGAATGAAGATATACACGTAAAACCGCTCTAATCCGGCTGAAACGTCGATATATGCAATAAAAACCGAACTTCTCCCCTTTTCAATATCTTACTCAGTATTTTAACGAGAAACAAATAGATGATTGAAAATGAAGTATTTAAGGTTATTATCTAATCAATTATGTGTTTGCATCATTTTTATCGTATATTTAATGAATTAATAACAATAAACTGAAAATTCACAAAAACGTGGAAAAACGGCAAAATATTGCCTAATTCGATGATATTTTGTTTAAATCACATAAAGGAAAAGGAGATAATAAACGTCAAAATATTGCTATATTCGATGATTTTTCGTACGAAACAAAACGCAAAAAAACTTGCTTAAAATGCAATATTATGCGAAATTCTGAGATTTGAAGGCCAACTGACATATCGTGATACTACATGAAATAGTTTCGAAATATTGGTTAAAATGAATATATTTACGTAATATCAAACTACATGAAAAACGTGAAAAAAGTTACTATTTTACCATATTTGAGGATTTTAACATCAAATCATAGAGCGAGGTTTCGTATTATTTAGATCCAAGAAAAGACATATGACAATGTTGTTTCCAATACAAATGATAAAAACCAATGTGTTTTCATTAGAATTAACTAAAATGTTCCTGATTTTCCGTTTATATTACCGATGGAAGATGTACACGTAAAACTGCTCTAATCCGGCTGAAACGTCGATATATGCAATAAAAACCGAACTTCTCCCCTTTTCAATATCTTACTCAGTATTTTAACGAGAAACAAATAGATGATTGAAAATGAAGTATTTAAGGTTATTATCTAATCAATTATGTGTTTGCATCATTTTTATCGTATATTTAATGAATTAATAACAATAAACTGAAAGATCACAAAAACGTGAAAAAACGGCAAAATATTGCCTAATTCGATGATATTTTGTTTAAATCACTTAAAGGAAAAGGAGATAATAAACGTCAAAATATTGCTAAATTCGATGATTTTTCGTACGAAACAAAATGCAAAAAAACTTGCTTAAAATGCAATATTATGCGAAATTCTGAGATTTGAAGGCCAACTGACATATCGTGATAAAACATGAAATAGTATCGAAATATTGGTAAAAATGAATATATTTACGTAATATCAAACTACATGAAAAACGTGAAAAAAGTCACTATTTTACCATATATGAGGATTTTAACTTTAAATCATAGAGCGAGGTTTCGTATTATTTAGATCCAATAAAAGACATATGACAATGTTGTTTCCAATACAAATGATAAAAACCAAAGTGTTTTCATTAGAATTAACTAAAATGTTCCTGATTTTCAGTTTATATTACCGATGGAAGATGTACACGTAAAACCGCTCTAATCCGGCTGAAACGTCGATATATACAATAAAAACCGAACTTCTCCCCTTTTCAATATCTTACTCAGTATTTTAACGAGAAACAAATAGATGATTGAAAATGAAGTATTTAAGGTTATTATCTAATCAATTATGTGTTTGCATCATTTTTATCGTATATTTAATGAATTAATAACAATAAACTGAAAATTCACAAAAACGTTAAAAAACGGCAAAATACTGCCTAATTCGATGATATTTTGTTTAAATCACATAAAGGAAAAGGAGATAATAAACGTCAAAATATTGCTAAATTCGATGATTTTTCGTTCGAAACAAAATGCAAGAAAACTTGCTTAAAATGCAATATTATGCGAAATTCTAAGATTTGAAGGCCAAATCACATATCGTGATACTACATGAAATAGTATCGAAATATTGGTAAAAATGAATATATTTACGTAATATCAAACTACATTAAAAACGTGAAAAAAGTCACTATTTTACCATATTTGAGGATTTTAACTTCAAATCATAGAGCGAGGTTTCGTATTATTTAGATTCAAGAAAAGACATATGACAATGTTGTTTCCAATACAAATGATAAAAACCAATGGAATTAACTAAAATGTTCCTGATTTTCCGTTTATATTACCGAATGAAGATATACACGTAAAACCGCTCTAATCCGGCTGAAACGTCGATATATGCAATAAAAACCGAACTTCTCCCCTTTTCAATATCTTACTCAGTATTTTAACGAGAAACAAATAGATGATTGAAAATGAAGTATTTAAGGTTATTATCTAATCAATTATGTGTTTGCATCATTTTTATCGTATATTTAATGAATTAATAACAATAAACTGAAAATTCACAAAAACGTGGAAAAACGGCAAAATATTGCCTAATTCGATGATATTTTGTTTAAATCACATAAAGGAAAAGGAGATAATAAACGTCAAAATATTGCTATATTCGATGATTTTTCGTACGAAACAAAACGCAAAAAAACTTGCTTAAAATGCAATATTATGCGAAATTCTGAGATTTGAAGGCCAACTGACATATCGTGATACTACATGAAATAGTTTCGAAATATTGGTTAAAATGAATATATTTACGTAATATCAAACTACATGAAAAACGTGAAAAAAGTTACTATTTTACCATATTTGAGGATTTTAACATCAAATCATAGAGCGAGGTTTCGTATTATTTAGATCCAAGAAAAGACATATGACAATGTTGTTTCCAATACAAATGATAAAAACCAATGTGTTTTCATTAGAATTAACTAAAATGTTCCTGATTTTCCGTTTATATTACCGATGGAAGATGTACACGTAAAACTGCTCTAATCCGGCTGAAACGTCGATATATGCAATAAAAACCGAACTTCTCCCCTTTTCAATATCTTACTCAGTATTTTAACGAGAAACAAATAGATGATTGAAAATGAAGTATTTAAGGTTATTATCTAATCAATTATGTGTTTGCATCATTTTTATCGTATATTTAATGAATTAATAACAATAAACTGAAAATTCACAAAAACGTGAAAAAACGGCAAAATATTGCCTAATTCGATGATATTTTGTTTAAATCACTTAAAGGAAAAGGAGATAATAAACGTCAAAATATTGCTAAATTCGATGATTTTTCGTACGAAACAAAATGCAAAAAAACTTGCTTAAAATGCAATATTATGCGAAATTCTGAGATTTGAAGGCCAACTGACATATCGTGATAAAACATGAGATAGTATCGAAATATTGGTAAAAATGAATATATTTACGTAATATCAAACTACATGAAAAACGTGAAAAAAGTCACTATTTTACCATATTTGAGGATTTTAACTTTAAATCATAGAGCGAGGTTTCGTATTATTTAGATCCAATAAAAGACATATGACAATGTTGTTTCCAATACAAATGATAAAAACCAAAGTGTTTTCATTAGAATTAACTAAAATGTTCCTGATTTTCCGTTTATATTACCGATGGAAGATGTACACGTAAAACCGCTCTAATCCGGCTGAAACGTCGATATATACAATAAAAACCGAACTTCTCCCCTTTTCAATATCTTACTCAGTATTTTAACGAGAAACAAATAGATGATTGAAAATGAAGAATTTAAGGTTATTATCTAATCAATTATGTGTTTGCATCATTTTTATCGTATATTTAATGATTTAATAACAATAAACTGAAAATACACAAAAACGTGAAAAAACGGCAAAATATTGCCTAATTCGATGATATTTTGTTTAAATCACTTAAAGGAAAAGGAGATAATAAACGTCAAAATATTGCTAAATTCGATGATTTTTCGTACGAAACAAAATGCAAAAAAACTTGCTTAAAATGCAATATTATGCGAAATTCTGAGATTTGAAGGCCAACTGACATATCGTGATACTACATGAAATAGTATCGAAATATTGGTAAAAATGAATATATTTATGTAATATCAAACTACATGAAAAACGTGAAAAAGTCACTATTTTACCATATTTGAGGATTTTAACTTTAAATCATAAAGCGAGGTTTCGTATTATTTAGATCCAAGAAAAGACATATGACAATGTTGTTTCCAATACAAATGATAAAAACCATTGGGTTTTCATAAGAATTAACTAAAATGTTCCTGATTTTCCGTTTATATTACCGGTGGAAGATATACACGTAAAACCGCTCTAATCCGGCTGAAACGTCGATATATGCAATAAAAACCGAACTTCTCCCCTTTTCAATATCTTAGTCAGTATTTTAACGAGAAACAAATAGATGATTGAAAATGAAGTATTTAAGGTTATTATCTAATCAATTATGTGTTTGCATCATTTTTATCGTATATTTAATGAATTAATAACAATAAACTGAAAATTCACAAAAACGTGGAAAAACGGCAAAATATTGCCTAATTCGATGATATTTTGTTTAAATCACATAAAGGAAAATGAGATAATAAACGTCAAAATATTGATATATACGATGATTTTTCGTACGAAACAAAATGCAAAAAAACTTGCTTAAAATGCAATATTATGCGAAATTCTGAGATTTGAAGGCCAACTCACATATCGTGATACTACATGAAATAGTATCGAAATATTGGTAAAAATGAATATATTTACGTAATATCAAACTACATGAAAAACGTGAAAAAAGTCACAATTTTACCATATTTGAGGATTTTAACTTCAAATCATAGAGCGAGGTTTCGTATTATTTAGATCCAAGAAAAGACATATGACAATGTTGTTTCGAATACAAATGATAAAAACAAATGGAATTAACTAAAATGTTACTGATTTTCCGTTTATATTAAAGATGGAAGATGTACACGTAAAACCGTTCTAATCCGGCTGAAACGTCGATATATGCAATAAAAACCGAACTTTTCCCCTTTTCAATATCTTACTCAGTATTTTAACGAGAAACAAATAGATGATTGAAAATGAAGTATTTAAGGTTATTATCTAATCAATTATGTGTTTGCATCATTTTTATCGTATATTTAATGAATTAATAACAATAAATTGAAAATTCACAAAAACGTGAAAAAACGGCAAAATATTGCCTAATTCGATTATATTTTGTTTAAATCACTTAAAGGAAAAGGAGATAATAAACGTCAAAATATTGCTAAATTCGATGATTTTTCGTACGAAACAAAATGCAAAAAAACTTGCTTAAAATGCAATATTATGCGAAATTCTGAGATTTGAAGGCCAACTGACATATTGTGATAAAACATGAAATAGTATCGAAATATTGGTAAAAATGAATATATTTACGTAATATCAAACTACATGAAAAACGTGAAAAAAGTCACTATTTTACCATATTTGAGGATTTTAACATCAAATCATACAGCGAGGTTTCGTATTATTTAGATCCAAGAAAAGACATATGACAATGTTTTTTCCAATACAAATGATAAAAACCAATGGGTTTTCATAAGAATTAACTAAAATGTTCCTGATTTTCCGTTTATATTACCGATGGAAGATGTACACGTAAAACTGCTCTAATCCGGCTGAAACGTCGATATATGCAATAAAAACCGAACTTCTCCCCTTTTCAATATCTTACTCAGTATTTTAACGAGAAACAAATAGATGATTGAAAATGAAGTATTTAAGGTTATTATCTAATCAATTATGTGTTTGCATCATTTTTATCGTATATTTAATGAATTAATAACAATAAACTGAAAATTCACAAAAACGTGAAAAAACGGCAAAATATTGCCTAATTCGATGATATTTTGTTTAAATCACTTAAAGGAAAAGGAGATAATAAACGTCAAAATATTGCTAAATTCGATGATTTTTCGTACGAAACAAAATGCAAAAAAACTTGCTTAAAATGCAATATTATGCGAAATTCTGAGATTTGAAGGCCAACTGACATATCGTGATAAAACATGAAATAGTATCGAAATATTGGTAAAAATGAATATATTTACGTAATATCAAACTACATGAAAAACGTGAAAAAAGTCACTATTTTACCATATTTGAGGATTTTAACTTTAAATCATAGAGCGAGGTTTCGTATTATTTAGATCCAATAAAAGACATATGACAATGTTGTTTCCAATACAAATGATAAAAACCAAAGTGTTTTCATTAGAATTAACTAAAATGTTCCTGATTTTCAGTTTATATTACCGATGGAAGATGTACACGTAAAACCGCTCTAATCCGGCTGAAACGTCGATATATACAATAAAAACCGAACTTCTCCCCTTTTCAATATCTTACTCAGTATTTTAACGAGAAACAAATAGATGATTGAAAATGAAGTATTTAAGGTTATTATCTAATCAATTATGTGTTTGCATCATTTTTATCGTATATTTAATGAATTAATAACAATAAACTGAAAATTCACAAAAACGTTAAAAAACGGCAAAATACTGCCTAATTCGATGATATTTTGTTTAAATCACATAAAGGAAAAGGAGATAATAAACGTCAAAATATTGCTAAATTCGATGATTTTTCGTTCGAAACAAAATGCAAGAAAACTTGCTTAAAATGCAATATTATGCGAAATTCTAAGATTTGAAGGCCAAATCACATATCGTGATACTACATGAAATAGTATCGAAATATTGGTAAAAATGAATATATTTACGTAATATCAAACTACATTAAAAACGTGAAAAAAGTCACTATTTTACCATATTTGAGGATTTTAACTTCAAATCATAGAGCGAGGTTTCGTATTATTTAGATTCAAGAAAAGACATATGACAATGTTGTTTCCAATACAAATGATAAAAACCAATGGAATTAACTAAAATGTTCCTGATTTTCCGTTTATATTACCGAATGAAGATATACACGTAAAACCGCTCTAATCCGGCTGAAACGTCGATATATGCAATAAAAACCGAACTTCTCCCCTTTTCAATATCTTACTCAGTATTTTAACGAGAAACAAATAGATGATTGAAAATGAAGTATTTAAGGTTATTATCTAATCAATTATGTGTTTGCATCATTTTTATCGTATATTTAATGAATTAATAACAATAAACTGAAAATTCACAAAAACGTGGAAAAACGGCAAAATATTGCCTAATTCGATGATATTTTGTTTAAATCACATAAAGGAAAAGGAGATAATAAACGTCAAAATATTGCTATATTCGATGATTTTTCGTACGAAACAAAACGCAAAAAAACTTGCTTAAAATGCAATATTATGCGAAATTCTGAGATTTGAAGGCCAACTGACATATCGTGATACTACATGAAATAGTTTCGAAATATTGGTTAAAATGAATATATTTACGTAATATCAAACTACATGAAAAACGTGAAAAAAGTTACTATTTTACCATATTTGAGGATTTTAACATCAAATCATAGAGCGAGGTTTCGTATTATTTAGATCCAAGAAAAGACATATGACAATGTTGTTTCCAATACAAATGATAAAAACCAATGTGTTTTCATTAGAATTAACTAAAATGTTCCTGATTTTCCGTTTATATTACCGATGGAAGATGTACACGTAAAACTGCTCTAATCCGGCTGAAACGTCGATATATGCAATAAAAACCGAACTTCTCCCCTTTTCAATATCTTACTCAGTATTTTAACGAGAAACAAATAGATGATTGAAAATGAAGTATTTAAGGTTATTATCTAATCAATTATGTGTTTGCATCATTTTTATCGTATATTTAATGAATTAATAACAATAAACTGAAAATACACAAAAACGTGAAAAAACGGCAAAATATTGCCTAATTCGATGATATTTTGTTTAAATCACTTAAAGGAAAAGGAGATAATAAACGTCAAAATATTGCTAAATTCGATGATTTTTCGTACGAAACAAAATGCAAAAAAACTTGCTTAAAATGCAATATTATGCGAAATTCTGAGAATTGAAGGCCAACTGACATATCGTGATACTACATGAAATAGTATCGAAATATTGGTAAAAATGAATATATTTATGTAATATCAAACTACATGAAAAACGTGAAAAAGTCACTATTTTACCATATTTGAGGATTTTAACTTTAAATCATAAAGCGAGGTTTCGTATTATTTAGGTCCAAGAAAAGACATATGACAATGTTGTTTCCAATACAAATGATAAAAACCAATGTGTTTTCATTAGAATTAACTAAAATGTTCCTGATTTTCCGTTTATATTACCGATGGAAGATGTACACGTAAAACTGCTCTAATCCGGCTGAAACGTCGATATATGCAATAAAAACCAAACTTCTCCCCTTTTCAATATCTTACTCAGTATTTTAACGAGAAACAAATAGATGATTGAAAATGAAGTATTTAAGGTTATTATCTAATCAATTATGTGTTTGCATCATTTATATCGTATATTTAATGAATTAATAACAATAAACTGAAAATTCACAAAAACGTGAAAAAACGGCAAAATATTGCCTAATTCGATGATATTTTGTTTAAATCACTTAAAGGAAAAGGAGATAATAAACGTAAAAATATTGCTAAATTCGATGATTTTTCGTACGAAACAAAATGCAAAAAAACTTGCTTAAAATGCAATATTATGCGAAATTCTGAGATTTGAAGGCCAACTGACATATCGTGATAAAACATGAAATAGTATCGAAATATTGGTAAAAATGAATATATTTACGTAATATCAAACTACATGAAAAACGTGAAAAAAGTCACTATTTTACCATATTTGAGGATTTTAACTTCAAATCATACAGCGAGGTTTCGTATTATTTAGATCCAAGAAAAGACATATGACAATGTTGTTTCCAATACAAATGATAAAAACCATTGGGTTTTCATAAGAATTAACTAAAATGTTCCTGATTTTCCGTTTATATTACCGATGGAAGATATACACGTAAAACCGCTCTAATCCGGCTGAAACGTCGATATATGCAATAAAAACCGAACTTCTCCCCTTTTCAATATCTTAGTCAGTATTTTAACGAGAAACAAATAGATGATTGAAAATGAAGTATTTAAGGTTATTATCTAATCAATTATGTGTTTGCATCATTTTTATCGTATATTTAATGAATTAATAACAATAAACTGAAAATTCACAAAAACGTGGAAAAACGGCAAAATATTGCCTAATTCGATGATATTTTGTTTAAATCACATAAAGGAAAAGGAGATAATAAACGTCAAAATATTGCTATATACGATGATTTTTCGTACGAAACAAAATGCAAAAAAACTTGCTTAAAATGCAATATTATGCGAAATTCTGAGATTTGAAGGCCAACTCACATATCGTGATACTACATGAAATAGTATCGAAATATTGGTAAAAATGAATATATTTACGTAATATCAAACTACATGAAAAACGTGAAAAAAGTCACAATTTTACCATATTTGAGGATTTTAACTTCAAATCATAGAGCGAGGTTTCGTATTATTTAGATCCAAGAAAAGACATATGACAATGTTGTTTCGAATACAAATGATAAAAACAAATGGAATTAACTAAAATGTTACTGATTTTCCGTTTATATTAAAGATGGAAGATGTACACGTAAAACCGTTCTAATCCGGCTGAAACGTCGATATATGCAATAAAAACCGAACTTTTCCCCTTTTCAATATCTTACTCAGTATTTTAACGAGAAACAAATAGATGATTGAAAATGAAGTATTTAAGGTTATTATCTAATCAATTATGTGTTTGCATCATTTTTATCGTATATTTAATGAATTAATAACAATAAATTGAAAATTCACAAAAACGTGAAAAAACGGCAAAATATTGCCTAATTCGATTATATTTTGTTTAAATCACTTAAAGGAAAAGGAGATAATAAACGTCAAAATATTGCTAAATTCGATGATTTTTCGTACGAAACAAAATGCAAAAAAACTTGCTTAAAATGCAATATTATGCGAAATTCTGAGATTTGAAGGCCAACTGACATATTGTGATAAAACATGAAATAGTATCGAAATATTGGTAAAAATGAATATATTTACGTAATATCAAACTACATGAAAAACGTGAAAAAAGTCACTATTTTACCATATTTGAGGATTTTAACATCAAATCATACAGCGAGGTTTCGTATTATTTAGATCCAAGAAAAGACATATGACAATGTTTTTTCCAATACAAATGATAAAAACCAATGGGTTTTCATAAGAATTAACTAAAATGTTCCTGATTTTCCGTTTATATTACCGATGGAAGATATACACGTAAAACCGCTCTAATCCGGCTGAAACGTCGATATATGCAATAAAAACCGAACTTCTCCCCTTTTCAATATCTTACTCAGTATTTTAACGAGAAACAAATAGATGATTGAAAATGAAGTATTTAAGGTTATTATCTAATCAATTATGTGTTTGCATCGTTTTTATCGTATAATTAATGAATTAATAACAATAAACTGAAAATTCACAAAAACGTGGAAAAACGGCAAAATATTGCCTAATTCGATGATATTTTGTTTAAATCACATAAAGGAAAAGGAGATAATAAACGTCAAAATATTGCTATATACGATGATTTTTCGTACGAAACAAAATGCAAAAAAACTTGCTTAAAATGCAATATTATGCGAAATTCTGAGATTTGAAGGCCAACTCACATATCGTGATACTACATGAAATAGTATCGAAATATTGGTAAAAATGAATATATTTACGTAATATCAAACTACATGAAAAACGTGAAAAAAGTCACAATTTTACCATATTTGAGGATTTTAACTTCAAATCATAGAGCGAGGTTTCGTATTATTTAGATCCAAGAAAAGACATTTGACAATGTTGTTTCCAATACAAATGATAAAAACAAATGGAATTAACTAAAATGTTCCTTATTTTCCGTTTATATTTCCGATGGAAGATGTACACGTAAAACCGTTCTAATCCGGCTGAAACGTCGATATATGCAATAAAAACCGAACTTCTCCCCTTTTCAATATCTTACTCAGTATTTTAACGAGAAACAAATAGATGATTGAAAATGAAGTATTTAAGGTTATTATCTAATCAATTATGTGTTTGCATCATTTTTATCGTATATTTAATGAATTAATAACAATAAATTGAAAATTCACAAAAACGTGAAAAAACGGCAAAATATTGCCTAATTCGATTATATTTTGTTTAAATCACTTAAAGGAAAAGGAGATAATAAACGTCAAAATATTGCTAAATTCGATGATTTTTCGTACGAAACAAAATGCAAAAAAAATTGCTTAAAATGCAATATTATGCGAAATTCTGAGATTTGAAGGCCAACTGACATATTGTGATAAAACATGAAATAGTATCGAAATATTGGTAAAAATGAATATATTTACGTAATATCAAACTACATGAAAAACGTGAAAAAAGTCACTATTTTACCATATTTGAGGATTTTAACTTCAAATCATACAGCGAGGTTTCGTATTATTTAGATCCAAGAAAAGACATATGACAATGTTTTTTCCAATACAAATGATAAAAACCAATGGGTTTTCATAAGAATTAACTAAAATGTTCCTGATTTTCCGTTTATATTACCGATGGAAGATATATACGTAAAACCGCTCTAATCCGGCTGAAACGTCGATATATGCAATAAAAACCGAACTTCTCCCCTTTTCAATATCTTACTCAATATTTTAACGAGAAACAAATAGATGATTGAAAATGAAGTATTTAAGGTTATTATCTAATCAATTATGTGTTTGCATCGTTTTTATCGTATAATTAATGAATTAATAACAATAAACTGAAAATTCACAAAAACGTGGAAAAACGGCAAAATATTGCCTAATTCGATGATATTTTGTTTAAATCACATAAAGGAAAAGGAGATAATAAACGTCAAAATATTGCTATATACGATGATTTTTCGTACGAAACAAAATGCAAAAAAACTTGCTTAAAATGCAATATTATGCGAAATTCTGAGATTTGAAGGCCAACTCACATATCGTGATACTACATGAAATAGTATCGAAATATTGGTAAAAATGAATATATTTACGTAATATCAAACTACATGAAAAACGTGAAAAAAGTCACAATTTTACCATATTTGAGGATTTTAACTTCAAATCATAGAGCGAGGTTTCGTATTATTTAGATCCAAGAAAAGACATTTGACAATGTTGTTTCCAATACGAATGATAAAAACAAATGGAATTAACTAAAATGTTCCTTATTTTCCGTTTATATTTCCGATGGAAGATGTACACGTAAAACCGTTCTAATCCGGCTGAAACGTCGATATATGCAATAAAAACCGAACTTCTCCCCTTTTCAATATCTTACTCAGTATTTTAACGAGAAACAAATAGATGATTGAAAATGAAGTATTTAAGGTTATTCTCTAATCAATTATGTTTTTGCATCATTTTTATCGTATATTTAATGAATTAATAACAATAAACTGAAAATTCACAAAAACGTGGAAAAACGGCAAAATATTGCCTAATTCGATGATATTTTGTTAAAATCACATAAAGGAAAAGTAGATAATAAACGTCAAAATATTGCTAAATTCGATGATTTTTCGTACGAAACAAAATGCAAAAAAACTTGCTTAAAATGCAATATTATGCGAAATTCTGAGATTTGAAGGCCAACTGACATATCGTGATACTACATGAAATAGTATCGAAATATTGGTAAAAATGAATATATTTACGTAATATCAAACTACATGAAAAACGTGAAAAAAGTCACTATTTTACCATTTTTGAGGATTTTAACTTTAAATCATAAAGCGAGGTTTCGTATTATTTAGATCCAAGTTAAGACATATGACAATGTTGTTTCCAATACAAATGATAAAAACCAATGTGTTTTCATTAGAATTAACTAAAATGTTCCTGATTTTCCGTTTATATTACCGATGGAAGATGTACACGTAAAACTGCCCTAATCCGGCTGAAACGTCGATATATGCAATAAAAACCGAACTTCTCCCCTTTTCAATATCTTACTCAGTATTTTAACGAGAAACAAATAGATGATTGAAAATGAAGTATTTAAGGTTATTATCTAATCAATTATGTGTTTGCATCGTTTTTATCGTATATATAATGAATTAATAACAATAAACTGAAAATTCACAAAAACGTGGAAAAACGGCAAAATATTGCCTAATTCGATGATATTTTGTTTAAATCACATAAAGGAAAAGGAGATAATAAACGTCAAAATATTGCTATATACGATGATTTTTCGTACGAAACAAAATGCAAAAAAACTTGCTTAAAATGCAATATTATGCGAAATTCTGAGATTTGAAGGCCAACTCACATATCGTGATACTACATGAAATAGTATCGAAATATTGGTAAAAATGAATATATTTACGTAATATCAAACTACATGAAAAACGTGAAAAAAGTCACAATTTTACCATATTTGAGGATTTTAACTTCAAATCATAGAGCGAGGTTTCGTATTATTTAGATCCAAGAAAAGACATTTGACAATGTTGTTTCCAATACAAATGATAAAAACAAATGGAATTAACTAAAATGTTCCTTATTTTCCGTTTATATTTCCGATGGAAGATGTACACGTAAAACCGTTCTAATCCGGCTGAAACGTCGATATATGCAATAAAAACCGAACTTCTCCCCTTTTCAATATCTTACTCAGTATTTTAACGAGAAACAAATAGATGATTGAAAATGAAGTATTTAAGGTTATTCTCTAATCAATTATGTGTTTGCATCATTTTTATCGTATATTTAATGAATTAATAACAATAAACTGAAAATTCACAAAAACGTGGAAAAACGGCAAAATATTGCCTAATTCGATGATATTTTGTTAAAATCACATAAAGGAAAAGTAGATAATAAACGTCAAAATATTGCTAAATTCGATGATTTTTCGTACGAAACAAAATGCAAAAAAACTTGCTTAAAATGCAATATTATGCGAAATTCTGAGATTTGAAGGCCAACTGACATATCGTGATACTACATGAAATAGTATCGAAATATTGGTAAAAATGAATATATTTACGTAATATCAAACTACATGAAAAACGTGAAAAAAGTCACTATTTTACCATATTTGAGGATTTTAACTTTAAATCATAAAGCGAGGTTTCGTATTATTTAGATCCAAGAAAAGACATATGACAATGTTGTTTCCAATACAAATGATAAAAACCAATGTGTTTTCATTAGAATTAACTAAAATGTTCCTGATTTTCCGTTTATATTACCGATGGAAGATGTACACGTAAAACTGCCCTAATCCGGCTGAAACGTCGATATATGCAATAAAAACCGAACTTCTCCCCGTTTCAATATCTTACTCAGTATTTTAACGAGAAACAAATAGATGATTGAAAATGAAGTATTTAAGGTTATTATCTAATCAATTATGTGTTTGCATCGTTTTTATCGTATATATAATGAATTAATAACAATAAACTGAAAATTCACAAAAACATGGAAAAACGGCAAAATATTGCCTAATTCGATGATATTTTGTTTAATTCACATAAAGGAAAAGGAGATAATAAACGTCAAAATATTGCTATATACGATGATTTTTCGTACGAAACAAAATGCAAAAAAACTTGCTTAAAATGCAATATTATGCGAAATTCTGAGATTTGAAGGCCAACTCACATATCGTGATACTACATGAAATAGTATCGAAATATTGGTAAAAATGAATATATTTACGTAATATCAAACTAAATGAAAAACGTGAAAAAAGTCACAATTTTACCATATTTGAGGATTTTAACTTCAAATCAAAGAGCGAGGTTTCGTATTATTTAGATCCAAGAAAAGACATATGACAATGTTGTTTCCAATACAAATGATAAAAACAAATGGAATTAACTAAAATGTTCCTGATTTTCCGTTTATATTACCGATGGAAGAATTACACGTAAAACCGTTCTAATCCGGCTGAAACGTCGATATATGCAATAAAAACCGAACTTCTCCCCTTTTCAATATCTTAGTCAGTATTTTAACGAGAAACAAATAGATGATTGAAAATGAAGTATTTAAGGTTATTATCTAATCAATTATGTGTTTGCATCATTTTTATCGTATATTTAATGAATTAATAACAATAAACTGAAAATTCACAAAAACGTGGAAAAACGGCAAAATATTGCCTAATTCGGTGATATTTTGTTTAAATCACATAAAGGAAAAGGAGATAATAAACGTCAAAATATTGCTATATACGATGATTTTTCGTACGAAACAAAATGCAAAAAAACTTGCTTAAAATGCAATATTATGCGAAATTCTGAGATTTGAAGGCCAACTCACATATCGTGATACTACATGAAATAGTATCGAAATATTGGTAAAAATGAATATATTTACGTAATATCAAACTACATGAAAAACGTGAAAAAAGTCACAATTTTACCATATTTGAGGATTTTAACTTCAAATCATAGAGCGAGGTTTCGTATTATTTAGATCCAAGAAAAGACATATGACAATGTTGTTTCGAATACAAATGATAAAAACAAATGGAATTAACTAAAATGTTACTGATTTTCCGTTTATATTAAAGATGGAAGATGTACACGTAAAACCGTTCTAATCCGGCTGAAACGTCGATATATGCAATAAAAACCGAACTTCTCCCCTTTTCAATATCTTACTCAGTATTTTAACGAGAAACAAATAGATGATTGAAAATGAAGTATTTAAGGTTATTATCTAATCAATTATGTGTTTGCATCATTTTTATCGTATATTTAATGAATTAATAACAATAAATTGAAAATTCACAAAAACGTGAAAAAACGGCAAAATATTGCCTAATTCGATTATATTTTGTTTAAATCACTTAAAGGAAAAGGAGATAATAAACGTCAAAATATTGCTAAATTCGATGATTTTTCGTACGAAACAAAATGCAAAAAAACTTGCTTAAAATGCAATATTATGCGAAATTCTGAGATTTGAAGGCCAACTGACATATTGTGATAAAACATGAAATAGTATCGAAATATTGGTAAAAATGAATATATTTACGTAATATCAAAATACATGAAAAACGTGAAAAAAGTCACTATTTTACCATATTTGAGGATTTTAACTTCAAATCATACAGCGAGGTTTCGTATTATTTAGAACCAAGAAAAGACATATGACAATGTTTTTTCCAATACAAATGATAAAAACCAATGGGTTTTCATAAGAATTAACTAAAATGTTCCTGATTTTCCGTTTATATTACCGATGGAAGATATACACGTAAAACCGCTCTAATCCGGCTGAAACGTCGATATATGCAATAAAAACCGAACTTCTCCCCTTTTCAATATCTTACTCAGTATTTTAACGAGAAACAAATAGATGATTGAAAATGAAGTATTTAAGGTTATTATCTAATCAATTATGTGTTTGCATCGTTTTTATCGTATGTTTAATGAATTAATAACAATAAACTGAAAATTCACAAAAACGTGGAAAAACGGCAAAATATTGCCTAATTCGATGATATTGTGTTTAAATCACATAAAGGAAAAGGAGATAATAAACGTCAAAATATTGCTATATACGATGATTTTTCGTACGAAACAAAATGCAAAAAAACTTGCTTAAAATGCAATATTATGCGAAATTCTGAGATTTGAAGGCCAACTCACATATCGTGATACTACATGAAATAGTATCGAAATATTGGTAAAAATGAATATATTTACGTAATATCAAACTACATGAAAAACGTGAAAAAAGTCACAATTTTACCATATTTGAGGATTTTAACTTCAAATCATAGAGCGAGGTTTCGTATTATTTAGATCCAAGAAAAGACATATGACAATGTTGTTTCCAATACAAATGATAAAAACAAATCTAATTAACTAAAATGTTCCTGATTTTCCGTTTATATTACCGATGGAAGATGTACACGTAAAACCGTTCTAATCCGGCTGAAACGTCGATATATGCAATAAAAACCGAACTTCTCCCCTTTTCAATATCTTACTCAGTATTTTAACGAGAAACAAATAGATGATTGAAAATGAAGTATTTAAGGTTATTATCTAATCAATTATGTGTTTGCATCATTTTTATCGTATATTTAATGAATTAATAACAATAAACTGAAAATTCACAAAAACGTGGAAAAACGGCAAAATATTGCCTAATTCGATGATATTTTGTTAAAATCACATAAAGGAAAAGGAGATAATAAACGTCAAAATATTGCTAAATTCGATGATTTTTCGTACGAAACAAAATGCCAAAAACACTTGCTTAAAATGCAATATTATGCGAAATTCTGAGATTTGAAGGCCAACTGACATATCGTGATACTACATGAAATAGTATCGAAATATTGGTAAAAATGAATATATTTACGTAATATCAAACTACATGAAAAACGTGAAAAAAGTCACTATTTTACCATATTTGAGGATTTTAACTTTAAATCATAAAGCGAGGTTTCGTATTATTTAGATCCAAGAAAAGACATATGACAATGTTGTTTCCAATACAAATGATAAAAACCAATGTGTTTTCATTAGAATTAACTAAAATGTTCCTGATTTTCCGTTTATATTACCGATGGAAGATGTACACGTAAAACTGCCCTAATCCGGCTGAAACGTCGATATATGCAATAAAAACCGAACTTCTCCCCTTTTCAATATCTTACTCAGTATTTTAACGAGAAACAAATAGATGATTGAAAATGAAGTATTTAAGGTTATTATCTAATCAATTATGTGTTTGCATCATTTTTATCGTATATTTAATGAATTAATAACAATAAACTGAAAATTCACAAAAACTTGGAAAAACGGCAAAATATTGCCTAATTCGATGATATTTTGTTTAAATCGCATAAAGGAAAAGGAGATAATAAACGTCAAAATATTGCTATATACGATGATTTTTCTTACGAAACAAAATGCAAAAAAACTTGCTTAAAATGCAATATTATGCGAAATTCTGAGATTTGAAGGCCAACTCACATATCGTGATATTACATGAAATAGTATCGAAATATTGGTAAAAATGAATATATTTACGTAATATCAAACTACATGAAAAACGTGAAAAAAGTCACAATTTTACCATATTTGAGGATTTTAACTTCAAATCATAGAGAGAGGTTTCGTATTATTTAGATCCAAGAAAAGACATATGACAATGTTGTTTCCAATACAAATGATAAAAACAAATGGAATTAACTAAAATGTTCCTGATTTTCCGTTTATATTACCGATGGAAGATGTACACGTAAAACCGTTCTAATCCGGCTGAAACGTCGATATATGCAATAAAAACCGAACTTCTCCCCTTTTCAATATCTTACTCAGTATTTTAACGAGAAACAAATAGATGATTGAAAATGAAGTATTTAAGGGTTTTATCTAATCAATTATGTGTTTGCATCATTTTTATCGTATATTTAATGAATTAATAACAAAAAACTGAAAATTCACAAAAACGTGAAAAAACGGCAAAATATTGCCTAATTCGATGATATTTTGTTTAAATCACTTAAAGGAAAAGGAGATAATAAACGTCAAAATATTGCTAAATTCGATGATTTTTCGTACGAAACAAAATGCAAAAAAACTTGCTTAAAATGCAATATTATGCGAAATTCTGAGATTTGAAGGCCAACTGACATATTGTGATAAAACATGAAATAGTATCGAAATATTGGTAAAAATGAATATATTTACGTAATATCAAACTACATGAAAAACGTGAAAAAGTCACTATTTTACCATATTTGAGGATTTTAACTTTAAATCATAAAGCGAGGTTTCGTATTATTTAGATCCAAGAAAAGACATATGACAATGTTGTTTCCAATACAAATGATAAAAACCAATGTGTTTTCATTAGAATTAACTAAAATGTTCCTGATTTTCCGTTTATATTACCGATGGAAGATGTACACGTAAAACTGCCCTAATCCGGCTGAAACGTCGATATATGCAATAAAAACCGAACTTCTCCCCTTTTCAATATCTTACTCAGTATTTTAACGAGAAACAAATAGATGATTGAAAATGAAGTATTTAAGGTTATTATCTAATCAATTATGTGTTTGCATCATTTTTATCGTATATTTAATGAATTAATAACAATAAACTGAAAATTCACAAAAACGTGGAAAAACGGCAAAATATTGCCTAATTCGATGATATTTTGTTTAAATCGCATAAAGGAAAAGGAGATAATAAACGTCAAAATATTGCTATATACGATGATTTTTCTTACGAAACAAAATGCAAAAAAACTTGCTTAAAATGCAATATTATGCGAAATTCTGAGATTTGAAGGCCAACTCACATATCGTGATATTACATGAAATAGTATCGAAATATTGGTAAAAATGAATATATTTACGTAATATCAAACTACATGAAAAACGTGAAAAAAGTCACAATTTTACCATATTTGAGGATTTTAACTTCAAATCATAGAGAGAGGTTTCGTATTATTTAGATCCAAGAAAAGACATATGACAATGTTGTTTCCAATACAAATGATAAAAACAAATGGAATTAACTAAAATGTTCGTGATTTTCCGTTTATATTACCGATGGAAGATGTACACGTAAAACCGTTCTAATCCAGCTGAAACGTCGATATATGCAATAAAAACCGAACTTCTCCCCTTTTCAATATCTTACTCAGTATTTTAACGAGAAACAAATAGATGATTGAAAATGAAGTATTTAAGGGTTTTATCTAATCAATTATGTGTTTGCATCATTTTTATCGTATATTTAATGAATTAATAACAATAAACTGAAAATTCACAAAAACGTGAAAAAACGGCAAAATATTGCCTAATTCGATGATATTTTGTTTAAATCACTTAAAGGAAAAGGAGATAATAAACGTCAAAATATTGCTAAATTCGATGATTTTTCGTACGAAACAAAATGCAAAAAAACTTGCTTAAAATGCAATATTATTCGAAATTCTGAGATTTGAAGGCCAACTGACATATCGTGATACTACATGAAATAGTATCGAAATATTGGTAAAAATGAATATATTTACGTAATATCAAACTACTTGAAAAACGTGAAAAAAGTCACTATTTTACCATATTTGAGGATTTTAACTTTAAATCATAGAGCGAGGTTTCGTATTATTTAGATCCAAAAAAAGACATATGACAATGTTGTTTCCAATACAAATGATAAAAACCAAAGTGTTTTCATTAGAATTAACTAAAATGTTCCTGATTTTCCGTTTATATTACCGATGGAAGATGTACACGTAAAACTGCCCTAAACCGCCTGAAACGTCGATATATGCAATAAAAACCGAACTTCTCCCCTTTTCAATATCTTACTCAGTATTTTAACGAGAAACAAATAGATGATTGAAAATGAAGTATTTAAGGTTATTATCTAATCAATTATGTGTTTGCATCATTTTTATCGTATATTTAATGAATGAATAACAATAAACTGAAAATTCACAAAAACGTGGAAAAACGGCAAAATATTGCCTAATTCGATTATATTTTGTTTAAATCACTTAAAGGTAAAGGAGATAATAAACGTCAAAATATTGCTAAATTCGATGATTTTTCGTACGAAACAAAATGCAAAAAAACTTGCTTAAAAAGCAATATTATGCGAAATTCTGAGATTTGAAGGCCAACTGACATATCGTGATAAAACATGAAATAGTATCGAAATATTGGTAAAAATGAATATATTTACGTTATATCAAACTACATGAAAAACGTGAAAAAAGTCACTATTTTACCATATTTGAGGATTTTAACTTCAAATCATACAGCGAGGTTTCGTATTATTTAGATCCAAGAAAAGACATATGACAATGTTGTTTCCAATACAAATGATAAAAACCAATGGGTTTTCATAAGAATTAACTAAAATGTTCCTGATTTTCCGTTTATATTACCGATGGAAGATATACACGTAAAACCGCTCTAATCCGGCTGAAACGTCGATATATGCAATAAAAACCGAACTTCTCCCCTTTTCAATATCTTACTCAGTATTTTAACGAGAAACAAATAGATGATTGAAAATGAAGTATTTAAGGTTATTATCTAATCAATTATGTGTTTGCATCGTTTTTATCGTATATTTAATGAATTAATAACAATAAACTGAAAATTCACAAAAAACATGGAAAAACGGCAAAATATTGCCTAATTCGATGATATTTTGTTTAAATCACTTAAAGGAAAAGGAGATAATAAACGTCAAAATATTGCTAAATTCGATGATTTTTCGTACGAAACAAAATGCAAAAAAACTTGCTTAAAATGCAATATTATGCGAAATTCTGAGATTTGAAGGCCAACTGACATATCGTGATACTACATGAAATAGTATCGAAATATTGGTAAAAATGAATATATTTATGTAATATCAAACTACATGAAAAACGTCAAAAAGTCACTATTTTACCATATTTGAGGATTTTAACTTTAAATCATAAAGCGAGGTTTCGTTTTATTTAGATCCAAGAAAAGACATATGACAATGTTGTTTCCAATACAAATGATAAAAACCAATGTATTTTCATTAGAATTAACTAAAATGTTCCTGATTTTCCGTTTATATTACCGATGGAAGATGTACACGTAAAACTGCTCTAAACCGGCTGAAACGTCGATATATGCAATAAAAACCAAACTTCTCCCCTTTTCAATATCTTACTCAGTATTTTAACGAGAAACAAATAGATGATTGAAAATGAAGTATTTAAGGTTATTATCTAATCAATTATGTGTTTGCATCATTTTTATCGTATATTTAATGAATTAATAACAATAAACTGAAAATTCACAAAAACGTGAAAAAACGGCAAAATATTGCCTAATTCGATGATATTTTGTTTAAATCACTTAAAGGAAAAGGAGATAATAAACGTCAAAATATTGCTATATACGATGATTTTTCGTACGAAACAAAATGCAAAAAAACTTGCTTAAAATGCAATATTATGCGAAATTCTGAGATTTGAAGGCAAACTCACATATATTGATACTACATGAAATAGTATCGAAATATTGGTAAAAATGAATATATTTACGTAATATCAAACTACATGAAAAACGTGAAAAAAGTCACAATTTTACCATATATGAGGATTTTAACTTCAAATCATAGAGCGAGGTTTCGTATTATTTAGATCCAAGAAAAGACATATGACAATGTTGTTTCGAATACAAATGATAAAATCAAATGGAATTAACTAAAATGTTACTGATTTTCCGTTTATATTAAAGATGGAAGATGTACACGTAAAACCGTTCTAATCCGGCTGAAACGTCGATATATGCAATAAAAACCGAACTTCTCCCCTTTTCAATATCTTACTCAGTATTTTAACGAGAAACAAATAGATGATTGAAAATGAAGTATTTAAGGTTATTATCTAATCAATTATGTGTTTGCATCATTTTTATCGTATATATAATGAATTATTAACAATAAATTGAAAATTCACAAAAACGTGAAAAAACGGCAAAATATTGCCTAATTCGATTATATTTTGTTTAAATCACTTAAAGGAAAAGGAGATAATAAACGTCAAAATATTGCTAAATTCGATGATTTTTCGTACGAAACAAAATGCAAAAAAACTTGCTTAAAATGCAATATTATGCGAAATTCTGAGATTTGAAGGCCAACTGACATATCGTGATACTACATGAAATAGTATCGAAATATTGGTAAAAATGAATATATTTATGTAATATCAAACTACATGAAAAACGTCAAAACGTCACTATTTTACCATATTTGAGGATTTTAACTTTAAATCATAAAGCGAGGTTTCGTTTTATTTAGATCCAAGAAAAGACATATGACAATGTTGTTTCCAATACAAATGATAAAAACCAATGTATTTTCATTAGAATTAACTAAAATGTTCCTGATTTTCCGTTTATATTACCGATGGAAGATGTACACGTAAAACTGCTCTAATCCGGCTGAAACGTCGATATATGCAATAAAAACCAAACTTCTCCCCTTTTCAATATCTTACTCAGTATTTTAACGAGAAACAAATAGATGATTGAAAATGAAGTATTTAAGGTTATTATCTAATCAATTATGTGTTTGCATCATTTTTATCGTATATTTAATGAATTAATAACAATAAACTGAAAATTCACAAAAACGTGAAAAAACGGCAAAATATTGCCTAATTCGATGATATTTTGTTTAAATCACTTAAAGGAAAAGGAGATAATAAACGTCAAAATATTGCTATATACGATGATTTTTCGTACGAAACAAAATGCAAAAAAACTTGCTTAAAATGCAATATTATGCGAAATTCTGAGATTTGAAGGCAAACTCACATATCGTGATACTACATGAAATAGTATCGAAATATTGGTAAAAATGAATATATTTACGTAATATCAAACTACATGAAAAACGTGAAAAAAGTCACAATTTTACCATATATGAGGATTTTAACTTCAAATCATAGAGCGAGGTTTCGTATTATTTAGATCCAAGAAAAGACATATGACAATGTTGTTTCGAATACAAATGATAAAAACAAATGGAATTAACTAAAATGTTACTGATTTTCCGTTTATATTAAAGATGGAAGATGTACACGTAAAACCGTTCTAATCCGGCTGAAACGTCGATATATGCAATAAAAACCGAACTTCTCCCCTTTTCAATATCTTACTCAGTATTTTAACGAGAAACAAATAGATGATTGAAAATGAAGTATTTGAGGTTATTCTCTAATCAATTATGTGTTTGCATCATTTTTATCGTATATTTAATGAATTAATAACAATAAACTGAAAATTCACAAAAACGTGGAAAAACGGCAAAATATTGCCTAATTCGATGATATTTTGTTAAAATCACATAAAGGAAAAGTAGATAATAAACGTCAAAATATTGCTAAATTCGATGATTTTTCGTACGAAACAAAATGCAAAAAAACTTGCTTAAAATGCAATATTATGCGAAATTCTGAGATTTGAAGGCCAACTGACATATCGTGATACTACATGAAATAGTATCGAAATATTGGTAAAAATGAATATATTTACGTAATATCAAACTACATGAAAAACGTGAAAAAAGTCACTATTTTACCATATTTGAGGATTTTAACTTTAAATCATAAAGCGAGGTTTCGTATTATTTAGATCCAAGAAAAGACATATGACAATGTTGTTTCCAATACAAATGATAAAAACCAATGTATTTTCATTAGAATTAACTAAAATGTTCCTGATTTTCCGTTTATATTACCGATGGAAGATGTACACGTAAAACTGCTCTAATCCGGCTGAAACGTCGATATATGCAATAAAAACCAAACTTCTCCCCTTTTCAATATCTTACTCAGTATTTTAACGAGAAACAAATAGATGATTGAAAATGAAGTATTTAAGGTTATTATCTAATCAATTATGTGTTTGCATCATTTTTATCGTATATTTAATGAATTAATAACAATAAACTGAAAATTCACAAAAACGTGAAAAAACGGCAAAATATTGCCTAATTCGATGATATTTTGTTTAAATCACTTAAAGGAAAAGGAGATAATAAACGTCAAAATATTGCTATATACGATGATTTTTCGTACGAAACAAAATGCAAAAAAACTTGCTTAAAATGCAATATTATGCGAAATTCTGAGATTTGAAGGCAAACTCACATATCGTGACACTACATGAAATAGTATCGAAATATTGGTAAAAATGAATATATTTACGTAATATCAAACTACATGAAAAACGTGAAAAAAGTCACAATTTTACCATATATGAGGATTTTAACTTCAAATCATAGAGCGAGGTTTCGTATTATTTAGATCCAAGAAAAGACATATGACAATGTTGTTTCGAATACAAATGATAAAAACAAATGGAATTAACTAAAATGTTACTGATTTTCCGTTTATATTAAAGATGGAAGATGTACACGTAAAACCGTTCTAATCCGGCTGAAACGTCGATATATGCAATAAAAACCGAACTTCTCCCCTTTTCAATATCTTACTCAGTATTTTAACGAGAAACAAATAGATGATTGAAAATGAAGTATTTAAGGTTATTATCTAATCAATTATGTGTTTGCATCATTTTTATCGTATATTTAATGAATTAATAACAATAAATTGAAAATTCACAAAAACGTGAAAAAACGGCAAAATATTGCCTAATTCGATTATATTTTGTTTAAATCACTTAAAGGAAAAGGAGATAATAAACGTCAAAATATTGCTAAATTCGATGATTTTTCGTACGAAACAAAATGCAAAAAAACTTGCTTAAAATGCAATATTATGCGAAATTCTGAGATTTGAAGGCCAACTGACATATTGTGATAAAACATGAAATAGTATCGAAATATTGGTAAAAATGAATATATTTACGTAATATCAAACTACATGAAAAACGTGAAAAAAGTCACTATTTTACCATATTTGAGGATTTTAACTTCAAATCATACAGCGAGGTTTCGTATTATTTAGATCCAAGAAAAGACATATGACAATGTTTTTTCCAATACAAATGATAAAAACCAATGGGTTTTCATAAGAATTAACTAAAATGTTCCTGATTTTCCGTTTATATTACCGATGGAAGATATACACGTAAAACCGCTCTAATCCGGCTGAAACGTCGATAAATGCATTAAAAACCGAACTTCTCCCCTTTTCAATATCTTACTCAGTATTTTAACGAGAAACAAATAGATGATTGAAAATGAAGTATTTAAGGTTATTATCTAATCAATTATGTGTTTGCATCGTTTTTATCGTATAATTAATGAATTAATAACAATAAACTGAAAATTCACAAAAACGTGGAAAAACGGCAAAATATTGCCTAATTCGATGATATTTTGTGTAAATCACATAAAGGAAAAGGAGATAATAAACGTCAAAATATTGCTATATACGATGATTTTTCGTACGAAACAAAATGCAAAAAAACTTGCTTAAAATGCAATATTATGCGAAATTCTGAGATTTGAAGGCCAACTCACATATCGTGATACTACATGAAATAGTATCGAAATATTGGTAAAAATGAATATATTTACGTAATATCAAACTACATGAAAAACGTGAAAAAAGTCACAATTTTACCATATTTGAGGATTTTAACTTCAAATCATAGAGCGAGGTTTCGTATTATTTAGATCCAAGAAAAGACATTTGACAATGTTGTTTCCAATACAAATGATAAAAACAAATGGAATTAACTAAAATGTTCCTTATTTTCCGTTTATATTTCCGATGGAAGATGTACACGTAAAACCGTTCTAATCCGGCTGAAACGTCGATATATGCAATAAAAACCGAACTTCTCCCCTTTTCAATATCTTACTCAGTATTTTAACGAGAAACAAATAGATGATTGAAAATGAAGTATTTGAGGTTATTCTCTAATCAATTATGTGTTTGCATCATTTTTATCGTATATTTAATGAATTAATAACAATAAACTGAAAATTCACAAAAACGTGGAAAAACGGCAAAATATTGCCTAATTCGATGATATTTTGTTAAAATCACATAAAGGAAAAGTAGATAATAAACGTCAAAATATTGCTAAATTCGATGATTTTTCGTACGAAACAAAATGCAAAAAAACTTGCTTAAAATGCAATATTATGCGAAATTCTGAGATTTGAAGGCCAACTGACATATCGTGATACTACATGAAATAGTATCGAAATATTGGTAAAAATGAATATATTTACGTAATATCAAACTACATGAAAAACGTGAAAAAAGTCACTATTTTACCATATTTGAGGATTTTAACTTTAAATCATAAAGCGAGGTTTCGTATTATTTAGATCCAAGAAAAGACATATGACAATGTTGTTTCCAATACAAATGATAAAAACCAATGTATTTTCATTAGAATTAACTAAAATGTTCCTGATTTTCCGTTTATATTACCGATGGAAGATGTACACGTAAAACTGCTCTAATCCGGCTGAAACGTCGATATATGCAATAAAAACCAAACTTCTCCCCTTTTCAATATCTTACTCAG
The DNA here is from genome assembly GCF_040958095.1 of Procambarus clarkii. Classification (NCBI taxonomy): domain Eukaryota; kingdom Metazoa; phylum Arthropoda; class Malacostraca; order Decapoda; family Cambaridae; genus Procambarus; species Procambarus clarkii. The sequence goes on along the minus strand of NC_091206.1, from coordinate 3,253,849 downwards.
TATTTTAACGAGAAACAAATAGATGATTGAAAATGAAGTATTTAAGGTTATTATCTAATCAATTATGTGTTTGCATCATTTTTATCGTATATTTAATGAATTAATAACAATAAACTGAAAATTCACAAAAACGTGAAAAAACGGCAAAATATTGCCTAATTCGATGATATTTTGTTTAAATCACTTAAAGGAAAAGGAGATAATAAACGTCAAAATATTGCTATATACGATGATTTTTCGTACGAAACAAAATGCAAAAAAACTTGCTTAAAATGCAATATTATGCGAAATTCTGAGATTTGAAGGCAAACTCACATATCGTGACACTACATGAAATAGTATCGAAATATTGGTAAAAATGAATATATTTACGTAATATCAAACTACATGAAAAACGTGAAAAAAGTCACAATTTTACCATATATGAGGATTTTAACTTCAAATCATAGAGCGAGGTTTCGTATTATTTAGATCCAAGAAAAGACATATGACAATGTTGTTTCGAATACAAATGATAAAAACAAATGGAATTAACTAAAATGTTACTGATTTTCCGTTTATATTAAAGATGGAAGATGTACACGTAAAACCGTTCTAATCCGGCTGAAACGTCGATATATGCAATAAAAACCGAACTTCTCCCCTTTTCAATATCTTACTCAGTATTTTAACGAGAAACAAATAGATGATTGAAAATGAAGTATTTAAGGTTATTATCTAATCAATTATGTGTTTGCATCATTTTTATCGTATATTTAATGTATTAATAACAATAAATTGAAAATTCACAAAAACGTGAAAAAACGGCAAAATATTGCCTAATTCGATTATATTTTGTTTAAATCACTTAAAGGAAAAGGAGATAATAAACGTCAAAATATTGCTAAATTCGATGATTTTTCGTACGAAACAAAATGCAAAAAAACTTGCTTAAAATGCAATATTATGCGAAATTCTGAGATTTGAAGGCCAACTGACATATTGTGATAAAACATGAAATAGTATCGAAATATTGGTAAAAATGAATATATTTACGTAATATCAAACTACATGAAAAACGTGAAAAAAGTCACTATTTTACCATATTTGAGGATTTTAACTTCAAATATATACAGCGAGGTTTCGTATTATTTAGATCCAAGAAAAGACATATGACAATGTTTTTTCCAATACAAATGATAAAAACCAATGGGTTTTCATAAGAATTAACTAAAATGTTCCTGATTTTCCGTTTATATTACCGATGGAAGATATACACGTAAAACCGCTCTAATCCGGCTGAAACGTCGATAAATGCATTAAAAACCGAACTTCTCCCCTTTTCAATATCTTACTCAGTATTTTAACGAGAAACAAATAGATGATTGAAAATGAAGTATTTAAGGTTATTATCTAATCAATTATGTGTTTGCATCGTTTTTATCGTATAATTAATGAATTAATAACAATAAACTGAAAATTCACAAAAACGTGGAAAAACGGCAAAATATTGCCTAATTCGATGATATTTTGTGTAAATCACATAAAGGAAAAGGAGATAATAAACGTCAAAATATTGCTATATACGATGATTTTTCGTACGAAACAAAATGCAAAAAAACTTGCTTAAAATGCAATATTATGCGAAATTCTGAGATTTGAAGGCCAACTCACATATCGTGATACTACATGAAATAGTATCGAAATATTGGTAAAAATGAATATATTTACGTAATATCAAACTACATGAAAAACGTGAAAAAAGTCACAATTTTACCATATTTGAGGATTTTAACTTCAAATCATAGAGCGAGGTTTCGTATTATTTAGATCCAAGAAAAGACATTTGACAATGTTGTTTCCAATACAAATGATAAAAACAAATGGAATTAACTAAAATGTTCCTTATTTTCCGTTTATATTTCCGATGGAAGATGTACACGTAAAACCGTTCTAATCCGGCTGAAACGTCGATATATGCAATAAAAACCGAACTTCTCCCCTTTTCAATATCTTACTCAGTATTTTAACGAGAAACAAATAGATGATTGAAAATGAAGTATTTGAGGTTATTCTCTAATCAATTATGTGTTTGCATCATTTTTATCGTATATTTAATGAATTAATAACAATAAACTGAAAATTCACAAAAACGTGGAAAAACGGCAAAATATTGCCTAATTCGATGATATTTTGTTAAAATCACATAAAGGAAAAGTAGATAATAAACGTCAAAATATTGCTAAATTCGATGATTTTTCGTACGAAACAAAATGCAAAAAAACTTGCTTAAAATGCAATATTATGCGAAATTCTGAGATTTGAAGGCCAACTGACATATCGTGATACTACATGAAATAGTATCGAAATATTGGTAAAAATGAATATATTTACGTAATATCAAACTACATGAAAAACGTGAAAAAAGTCACTATTTTACCATATTTGAGGATTTTAACTTTAAATCATAAAGCGAGGTTTCGTATTATTTAGATCCAAGAAAAGACATATGACAATGTTGTTTCCAATACAAATGATAAAAACCAATGTATTTTCATTAGAATTAACTAAAATGTTCCTGATTTTCCGTTTATATTACCGATGGAAGATGTACACGTAAAACTGCTCTAATCCGGCTGAAACGTCGATATATGCAATAAAAACCAAACTTCTCCCCTTTTCAATATCTTACTCAGTATTTTAACGAGAAACAAATAGATGATTGAAAATGAAGTATTTAAGGTTATTATCTAATCAATTATGTGTTTGCATCATTTTTATCGTATATTTAATGAATTAATAACAATAAACTGAAAATTCACAAAAACGTGAAAAAACGGCAAAATATTGCGAATTCGATTATATTTTGTTTAAATCACTTAAAGGAAAAGGAGATAATAAACGTCAAAATATTGCTAAATTCGATGATTTTTCGTACGAAACAAAATGCAAAAAAACTTGCTTAAAATGCAATATTATGCGAAATTCTGAGATTTGAAGGCCAACTGACATATTGTGATAAAACATGAAATAGTATCGAAATATTGGTAAAAATGAATATATTTACGTAATATCAAACTACATGAAAAACGTGAAAAAAGTCACTATTTTACCATATTTGAGGATTTTAACTTCAAATCATACAGCGAGGTTTCGTATTATTTAGATCCAAGAAAAGACATATGACAATGTTTTTTCCAATACAAATGATAAAAACCAATGGGTTTTCATAAGAATTAACTAAAATGTTCCTGATTTTCCGTTTATATTACCGATGGAAGATATACACGTAAAACCGCTCTAATCCGGCTGAAACGTCGATAAATGCATTAAAAACCGAACTTCTCCCCTTTTCAATATCTTACTCAGTATTTTAACGAGAAACAAATAGATGATTGAAAATGAAGTATTTAAGGTTATTATCTAATCAATTATGTGTTTGCATCGTTTTTATCGTATAATTAATGAATTAATAACAATAAACTGAAAATTCACAAAAACGTGGAAAAACGGCAAAATATTGCCTAATTCGATGATATTTTGTGTAAATCACATAAAGGAAAAGGAGATAATAAACGTCAAAATATTGCTATATACGATGATTTTTCGTACGAAACAAAATGCAAAAAAACTTGCTTAAAATGCAATATTATGCGAAATTCTGAGATTTGAAGGCCAACTCACATATCGTGATACTACATGAAATAGTATCGAAATATTGGTAAAAATGAATATATTTACGTAATATCAAACTACATGAAAAACGTGAAAAAAGTCACAATTTTACCATATTTGAGGATTTTAACTTCAAATCATAGAGCGAGGTTTCGTATTATTTAGATCCAAGAAAAGACATTTGACAATGTTGTTTCCAATACAAATGATAAAAACAAATGGAATTAACTAAAATGTTCCTTATTTTCCGTTTATATTTCCGATGGAAGATGTACACGTAAAACCGTTCTAATCCGGCTGAAACGTCGATATATGCAATAAAAACCGAACTTCTCCCCTTTTCAATATCTTACTCAGTATTTTAACGAGAAACAAATAGATGATTGAAAATGAAGTATTTAAGGTTATTCTCTAATCAATTATGTGTTTGCATCATTTTTATCGTATATTTAATGAATTAATAACAATAAACTGAAAATTCACAAAAACGTGGAAAAACGGCAAAATATTGCCTAATTCGATGATATTTTGTTAAAATCACATAAAGGAAAAGTAGATAATAAACGTCAAAATATTGCTAAATTCGATGATTTTTCGTACGAAACAAAATGCAAAAAAACTTGCTTAAAATGCAATATTATGCGAAATTCTGAGATTTGAAGGCCAACTGACATATCGTGATACTACATGAAATAGTATCGAAATATTGGTAAAAATGAATATATTTACGTAATATCAAACTACATGAAAAACGTGAAAAAAGTCACTATTTTACCATATTTGAGGATTTTAACTTCAAATCATACAGCGAGGTTTCGTATTATTTAGATCCAAGAAAAGACATATGACAATGTTGTTTCCAATACAAATGATAAAAACCAATGGGTTTTCATAAGAATTAACTAAAATGTTCCTAATTTTCCGTTTATATTACCGATGGAAGATATACACGTAAAACCGCTCTAATCCGGCTGAAACGTCGATATATGCAATATAAACCGAACTTCTCCCCTTTCCAATATCTTAGTCAGTATTTTAACGAGAAACAAATAGATGATTGAAAATGAAGTATTTAAGGTTATTATCTAATCAATTATGTGTTTGCATCATTTTTATCGTATATTTAATGAATTAATAACAATAAACTGAAAATTCACAAAAACGTGGAAAAACGGCAAAATATTGCCTAATTCGATGATATTTTGTTTAAGTCACATAAAGGAAAAGGAGATAATAAACGTCAAAATATTGCTATATACGATGATTTTTCGTACGAAACAAAATGCAAAAAAACTTGCTTAAAATGCAATATTATGCGAAATTCTGAGATTTGAAGGCCAACTCACATATCGTGATACTACATGAAATAGTATCGAAATATTGGTAAAAATGAATATATTTACGTAATATCAAACTACATGAAAAACGTGAAAAAAGTCACAATTTTACCATATTTGAGGATTTTAACTTCAAATCAAAGAGCGAGGTTTCGTATTATTTAGATCCAAGAAAAGACATATGACAATGTTGTTTCCAATACAAATGATAAAAACCAATGTGTTTTCATTAGAATTAACTAAAATGTTCCTGATTTTCCGTTTATATTACCGATGGAAGATGTACACGTAAAACTGCTCTAATCCGGCTGAAACGTCGATATATGCAATAAAAACCGAACTTCTCCCCTTTTCAATATCTTACTCAGTATTTTAACGAGAAACAAATAGATGATTGAAAATGAAGTATTTAAGGTTATTATCTAATCAATTATGTGTTTGCATCATTTTTATCGTATATTTAATGAATTAATAACAATATACTGAAAATTCACAAAAACGTGAAAAAACGGCAAAATATTGCCTAATTCGATGATATTTTGTTTAAATCACTTAAAGGAAAAGGAGATAATAAACGTCAAAATATTGCTAAATTCGATGATTTTTCGTACGAAACAAAATGCAAAAAAACTTGCTTAAAATGCAATATTATGCGAAATTCTGAGATTTGAAGGCCAACTGACATATCGTGATACTACATGAAATAGTATCGAAATATTGGTAAAAATGAATATATTTACGTAATATCAAACTACATGAAAAACGTGAAAAAAGTCACTATTTTACCATATTTGAGGATTTTAACTTTAAATCATAAAGCGAGGTTTCGTATTATTTAGATCCAATAAAAGACATATGACAATGTTGTTTCCAATACAAATGATAAAAACCAAAGTGTTTTCATTAGAATTAACTAAAATGTTCCTGATTTTCCGTTTATATTACCGATGGAAGATGTACACGTAAAACCGCTCTAATCCGGCTGAAACGTCGATATATACAATAAAAACCGAACTTCTCCCCTTTTCAATATCTTACTCAGTATTTTAACGAGAAACAAATAGATGATTGAAAATGAAGTATTTAAGGTTATTATCTAATCAATTATGTGTTTGCATCATTTTTATCGTATATTTAATGAATTAATAACAATATACTGAAAATTCACAAAAACGTGAAAAAACGGCAAAATATTGCCTAATTCGATGATATTTTGTTTAAATCACTTAAAGGAAAAGGAGATAATAAACGTCAAAATATTGCTAAATTCGATGATTTTTCGTACGAAACAAAATGCAAAAAAACTTGCTTAAAATGCAATATTATGCGAAATTCTGAGATTTGAAGGCCAACTGACATATCTTGATACTACATGAAATAGTATCGAAATATTGGTAAAAATGAATATATTTACGTAATATCAAACTACATGAAAAACGTGAAAAAGTCACTATTTTACCATATTTGAGGATTTTAACTTTAAATCATAAAGCGAGGTTTCGTATTATTTAGATCCAATAAAAGACATATGACAATGTTGTTTCCAATACAAATGATAAAAACCAAAGTGTTTTCATTAGAATTAACTAAAATGTTCCTGATTTTCCGTTTATATTACCGATGGAAGATGTACACGTAAAACCGCTCTAATCCGGCTGAAACGTCGATATATACAATAAAAACCGAACTTCTCCCCTTTTCAATATCTTACTCAGTATTTTAACGAGAAACAAATAGATGATTGAAAATGAAGTATTTAAGGTTATTATCTAATCAATTATGTGTTTGCATCATTTTTATCGTATATTTAATGAATTAATAACAATAAACAGAAAATTCACAAAAACGTGGAAAAACGGCAAAATATTGCCTAATTCAATGATATTTTGTTAAAATCACATAAAGGAAAAGGAGATAATAAACGTCAAAATATTGCTAAATTCGATGATTTTTCGTACGAAACAAAATGCCAAAAACACTTGCTTAAAATGCAATATTATGCGAAATTCTGAGATTTGAAGGCCAACTGACATATCGTGATACTACATGAAATAGTTTCGAAATATTGGTTAAAATGAATATATTTACGTAATGTCAAACTACATGAAAAACGTGAAAAAAGTCACTATTTTACCATATTTGAGGATTTTAACATCAAATCATAGAGCGAGGTTTCGTATTATTTAGATCCAAGAAAAGACATATGACAATGTTGTTTCCAATACAAATGATAAAAACCAATGTGTTTTCATTAGAATTAACTAAAATGTTCCTGATTTTCCGTTTATATTACCGATGGAAGATGTACACGTAAAACTGCTCTAATCCGGCTGAAACGTCGATATATGCAATAAAAACCGAACTTCTCCCCTTTTCAATATCTTACTCAGTATTTTAACGAGAAACAAATAGATGATTGAAAATGAAGTATTTAAGGTTATTATCTAATCAATTATGTGTTTGCATCATTTTTATCGTATATTTAATGAATTAATAACAATAAACTGAAAATTCACAAAAACGTGAAAAAACGGCAAAATATTGCCTAATTCGATGATATTTTGTTTAAATCACTTAAAGGAAAAGGAGATAATGAACGTCAAAATATTGCTAAATTCGATGATTTTTCGTACGAAAAAAAATGCCAAAAACACTTGCTTAAAATGCAATATTATGCGAAATTCTGAGATTTGAAGGCCAACTGACATATCGTGATACTACATGAAATAGTTTCGAAATATTGGTTAAAATGAATATATTTACGTAATATCAAACTACATGAAAAACGTGAAAAAAGTCACTATTTTACCATATTTGAGGATTTTAACATCAAATCATAGAGCGAGGTTTCGTATTATTTAGATCCAAGAAAAGACATATGACAATGTTGTTTCCAATACAAATGATAAAAACCAATGTGTTTTCATTAGAATTAACTAAAATGTTCCTGATTTTCCGTTTATATTACCGATGGAAGATGTACACGTAAAACTGCTCTAATCCGGCTGAAACGTCGATATATGCAATAAAAACCGAACTTCTCCCCTTTTCAATATCTTACACAGTATTTTAACGAGAAACAAATAGATGATTGAAAATGAAGTATTTAAGGTTATTATCTAATCAATTATGTGTTTGCATCATTTTTATCGTATATTTAATGAATTAATAACAATAAACTGAAAATTCACAAAAACGTGAAAAAACGGCAAAATATTGCCTAATTCGATGATATTTTGTTTAAATCACTTAAAGGAAAAGGAGATAATAAACGTCAAAATATTGCTAAATTCGATGATTTTTCGTACGAAACAAAATGCAAAAAAACTTGCTTAAAATGCAATATTATGCGAAATTCTGAGATTTGAAGGCCAACTGACATATCGTGATAAAACATGAAATAGTATCGAAATATTGGTAAAAATGAATATATTTACGTAATATCAAACTACATGAAAAACGTGAAAAAAGTCACTATTTTACCATATTTGAGGATTTTAACTTCAAATCATACAGCGAGGTTTCGTATTATTTAGATCCAAGAAAAGACATATGACAATGTTGTTTCCAATACAAATGATAAAAACCAATGGGTTTTCATAAGAATTAACTAAAATGTTCCTGATTTTCCGTTTATATTACCGACGGAAGATATACACGTAAAACCGCTCTAATCCGGCTGAAACGTCGATATATGCAATAAAAACCGAACTTCTCCCCTTTTCAATATCTTAGTCAGTATTTTAACGAGAAACAAATAGATGATTGAAAATGAAGTATTTAAGGTTATTATCTAATCAATTATGTGTTTGCATCATTTTTATCGTATATTTAATGAATTAATAACAATAAACTGAAAATTCACAAAAACGTGGAAAAACGGCAAAATATTGCCTAATTCGATGATATTTTGTTTAAATCACATAAAGGAAAAGGAGATAATAAACGTCAAAATATTGCTATATACGATGATTTTTCGTACGAAACAAAATGCAAAAAAACTTGCTTAAAATGCAATATTAATGCGAAATTCTGAGATTTGAAGGCCAACTCACATATCGTGATACTACATGAAATAGTATCGAAATATTGGTAAAAATGAATATATTTACGTAATATCAAACTACATGAAAAACGTGAAAAAAGTCACAATTTTACCATATTTGAGGATTTTAACTTCAAATCATAGAGCGAGGTTTCGTATTATTTAGATCCAAGAAAAGACATATGACAATGTAGTTTCCAATACAAATGATAAAAACAAATGGAATGAACTAAAATGTTCCTGATTTTCCGTTTATATTACCGATGGAAGATGTACACGTAAAACCGTTCTAATCCGGCTGAAACGTCGATATATGCAATAAAAACCGAACTTCTCCCCTTTTCAATATCTTACTCAGTATTTTAACGAGAAGCAAGTAGATGATTGAAAATGAAGTATTTAAGGATATTATCTAATCAATTATGTGTTTGCATCATTTTTATCGTATATTTAATGAATTAATAACAATAAACTGAAAATTCACAAAAACGTGAAAAAACGGCAAAATATTGCCTAATTCGATTATATTTTGTTTAAATCACTTAAAGGAAAAGGAGATAATAAACGTCAAAATATTGCTAAATTCGATGATTTTTCGTACGAAACAAAATGCCAAAAAACTTGCTTAAAATGCAATATTATTCGAAATTCTGAGATTTGAAGGCCAACTGACATATCGTGATAAAACATGAAATAGTATCGAAATATTGGTAAAAATGAATATATTTACGTAATATCAAACTACATGAAAAACGTGAAAAAAGTCACTATTTTACCATATTTGAGGATTTTAACTTCAAATCATACAGCGAGGTTTCGTATTATTTAGATCCAAGAAAAGACATATGACAATGTTGTTTCCAATACAAATGATAAAAACCAATGGGGTTTCATAAGAATTAACTAAAATGTTCCTGATTTTCCGTTTATATTACCGATGGAAGATATACACGTAAAACCGCTCTAATCCGGCTGAAACGTCGATATATGCAATAAAAACCGAACTTCTCCCCTTTTCAATATCTTAGTCAGTATTTTAACGAGAAACAAATAGATGATTGAAAATGAAGTATTTAAGGTTATTATCTAATCAATTATGTGTTTGCATCATTTTTATCGTATATTTAATGAATTAATAACAATAAACTGAAAATTCACAAAAACGTGGAAAAACGGCATAATATTGCCTAATTCGATGATATTTTGTTTAAATCGCATAAAGGAAAAGGAGATAATAAACGTCAAAATATTGCTATATACGATGATTTTTCGTACGAAACAAAATGCAAAAAAACTTGCTTAAAATGCAATATTATGCGAAATTCTGAGATTTGAAGGCCAACTCACATATCGTGATACTACATGAAATAGTATCGAAATATTGGTAAAAATGAATATATTTACGTAATATCAAACTACATGAAAAACGTGAAAAAAGTCACTATTTTACCATATTTGAGGATTTTAACTTCAAATCATACAGCGAGGTTTCGTATTATTTAGATCCAAGAAAAGACATATGACAATGTTGTTTCCAATACAAATGATAAAAACCAATGGGTTTTCATAAGAATTAACTAAAATGTTCCTGATTTTCCGTTTATAGTTACCGATGGAAGATATACACGTAAAACCGCTCTAATCCGGCTGAAACGTCGATATATGCAATAAAAACCGAACTTCTCCCCTTTTCAATATCTTACTCAGTATTTTAACGAGAAACAAATAGATGATTGAAAATGAAGTATTTAAGGTTATTATCTAATCAATTATGTGTTTGCATCATTTTTATCGTATATTTAATGAATTAATAACAATAAACTGAAAATTCACAAAAACGTAGAAAAACGGCATAATATTGCCTAATTCGATGATATTTTGTTTAAATCGCATAAAGGAAAAGGAGATAATAAACGTCAAAATATTGCTATATACGATGATTTTTCGTACGAAACAAAATGCAAAAAAACTTGCTTAAAATGCAATATTATGCGAAATTCTGAGATTTGAAGGCCAACTCACATATCGTGATACGACATGAAATAGTATCGAAATATTGGTAAAAATGAATATATTTACGTAATATCAAACTACATGAAAAACGTGAAAAAAGTCACTATTTTACCATATTTGAGGATTTTAACTTCAAATCATACAGCGAGGTTTCGTATTATTTAGATCCAAGAAAAGACATATGACAATGTTGTTTCCAATACAAATGATAAAAACCAATGGGTTTTCATAAGAATTAACTAAAATGTTCCTGATTTTCCGTTTATATTACCGATGGAAGATATACACGTAAAACCGCTCTAATCCGGCTGAAACTTCGATATATGCAATAAAAACCGAACTTCTCCCCTTTTCAATATCTTACTCAGTATTTTAACGAGAAACAAATAGATGATTGAAAATGAAGTATTTAAGGTTATTATCTAATCAATTATGTGTTTGCATCGTTTTTATCGTATATTTAATGAATTAATAACAATAAACTGAAAATTCACAAAAACATGGAAAAACGGCAAAATATTGCCTAATTCGATGACATTTTGTTTAAATCACATAAAGGAAAAGGAGATAATAAACGTCAAAATATTGCTATATACGATGATTTTTCGTACGAAACAAAATGCAAAATAACTTGCTTAAAATGCAATATTATGCGAAATTCTGAGATTGAGAAGGCCAACTCACATATCGTGATACTACATGAAATAGTATCGAAATATTGGTAAAAATGAATATATTTACGTAATATCAAACTACATGAAAAACGTGAAAAAAATCACAATTTTACCATATTTGAGGATTTTAACTTCAAATCATAGAGAGAGGTTTCGTATTATTTAGATCCAAGAAAAGACATTTGACAATGTTGTTTCCAATACAAATGATAAAAACAAATGGAATGAACTAAAATGTTCCTGATTTTCCGTTTATATTACCGATGGAAGATGTACACGTAAAACCGTTCTAATCCGGCTGAAACGTCGATATATGCAATAAAAACCGAACTTCTCCCCTTTTCAATATCTTACTCAGTATTTTAACGAGAAACAAGTAGATGATTGAAAATGAAGTATTTAAGGTTATTATCTAATCAATTATGTGTTTGCATAATTTTTATCGTATATTTAATGAATTAATAACAATAAACTGAAAATTCACAAAAACGTGAAAAAACGGCAAAATATTGCCTAATTCGATTATATTTTGTTTAAATCACTTAAAGGAAAAGGAGATAATAAACGTCAAAATATTGCTAAATTCGATGATTTTTCGTACGAAACAAAATGCAAAATAACTTGCTTAAAATGCAATATTATGCGAAATTCTGAGATTGAGAAGGCCAACTCACATATCGTGATACTACATGAAATAGTATCGAAATATTGGTAAAAATGAATATATTTACGTAATATCAAACTACATGAAAAACGTGAAAAAAGTCACAATTTTACCATATTTGAGGATTTTAACTTCAAATCATAGAGAGAGGTTTCGTATTATTTAGATCCAAGAAAAGACATTTGACAATGTTGTTTCCAATACAAATGATAAAAACCAATGTGTTTTCATTAGAATTAACTAAAATGTTCCTGATTTTCCGTTTATATTACCGATGGAAGATATACACGTAAAACCGCTCTAATCCGGCTGAAACGTCGATATATGCAATAAAAACCGAACTTCTCCCCTTTTCAATATCTTAGTCAGTATTTTAACGAGAAACAAATAGATGATTGAAAATGAAGTATTTAAGGTTATTATCTAATCAATTAAGTGTTTGCATCATTTTTATCGTATATTTAATGAATTAATAACAATAAACTGAAAATTCACAAAAACGTTGAAAAACGGCATAATATTGCCTAATTCGATGATATTTTGTTTAAATCGCATAAAGGAAAAGGAGATAATAAACGTCAAAATATTGCTATATACGATGATTTTTCGTACGAAACAAAATGCAAAAAAACTTGCTTAAAATGCAATATTATGCGAAATTCTGAGATTTGAAGGCCAACTCACATATCGTGATACTACATGAAATAGTATCGAAATATTGGTAAAAATGAATATATTTACGTAATATCAAACTACATGAAAAACGTGAAAAAAGTCACTATTTTACCATATTTGAGGATTTTAACTTCAAATCATACAGCGAGGTTTCGTATTATTTAGATCCAAGAAAAGACATATGACAATGTTGTTTCCAATACAAATGATAAAAACCAATGGGTTTTCATAAGAATTAACTAAAATGTTCCTGATTTTCCGTTTATATTACCGATGGAAGATATACACGTAAAACCGCTCTAATCCGGCTGAAACGTCGATATATGCAATAAAAACCGAACTTCTCCCCTTTTCAATATCTTACTCAGTATTTTAACGAGAAAAAATAGATGATTGAAAATGAAGTATTTAAGGTTATTATCTAATCAATTATGTGTTTGCATCATTTTTATCGTATATTTAATGAATTAATAACAATAAACTGAAAATTCACAAAAACGTGAAAAAACGGCAAAATATTGCCTAATTCGATGATATTTTGTTTAAATCACTTAAAGGAAAAGGAGATAATGAACGTCAAAATATTGCTAAATTCGATGATTTTTCGTACGAAAAAAAATGCCAAAAACACTTGCTTAAAATGCAATATTATGCGAAATTCTGAGATTTGAAGGCCAACTGACATATCGTGATACTACATGAAATAGTTTCGAAATATTGGTTAAAATGAATATATTTACGTAATATCAAACTACATGAAAAACGTGAAAAAAGTCACTATTTTACCATATTTGAGGATTTTAACATCAAATCATAGAGCGAGGTTTCGTATTATTTAGATCCAAGAAAAGACATATGACAATGTTGTTTCCAATACAAATGATAAAAACCAATGTGTTTTCATTAGAATTAACTAAAATGTTCCTGATTTTCCGTTTATATTACCGATGGAAGATGTACACGTAAAACTGCTCTAATCCGGCTGAAACGTCGATATATGCAATAAAAACCGAACTTCTCCCCTTTTCAATATCTTACACAGTATTTTAACGAGAAACAAATAGATGATTGAAAATGAAGTATTTAAGGTTATTATCTAATCAATTATGTGTTTGCATCATTTTTATCGTATATTTAATGAATTAATAACAATAAACTGAAAATTCACAAAAACGTGAAAAAACGGCAAAATATTGCCTAATTCGATGATATTTTGTTTAAATCACTTAAAGGAAAAGGAGATAATAAACGTCAAAATATTGCTAAATTCGATGATTTTTCGTACGAAACAAAATGCAAAAAAACTTGCTTAAAATGCAATATTATGCGAAATTCTGAGATTTGAAGGCCAACTGACATATCGTGATAAAACATGAAATAGTATCGAAATATTGGTAAAAATGAATATATTTACGTAATATCAAACTACATGAAAAACGTGAAAAAAGTCACTATTTTACCATATTTGAGGATTTTAACTTCAAATCATACAGCGAGGTTTCGTATTATTTAGATCCAAGAAAAGACATATGACAATGTTGTTTCCAATACAAATGATAAAAACCAATGGGTTTTCATAAGAATTAACTAAAATGTTCCTGATTTTCCGTTTATATTACCGACGGAAGATATACACGTAAAACCGCTCTAATCCGGCTGAAACGTCGATATATGCAATAAAAACCGAACTTCTCCCCTTTTCAATATCTTAGTCAGTATTTTAACGAGAAACAAATAGATGATTGAAAATGAAGTATTTAAGGTTATTATCTAATCAATTATGTGTTTGCATCATTTTTATCGTATATTTAATGAATTAATAACAATAAACTGAAAATTCACAAAAACGTGGAAAAACGGCAAAATATTGCCTAATTCGATGATATTTTGTTTAAATCACATAAAGGAAAAGGAGATAATAAACGTCAAAATATTGCTATATACGATGATTTTTCGTACGAAACAAAATGCAAAAAAACTTGCTTAAAATGCAATATTAATGCGAAATTCTGAGATTTGAAGGCCAACTCACATATCGTGATACTACATGAAATAGTATCGAAATATTGGTAAAAATGAATATATTTACGTAATATCAAACTACATGAAAAACGTGAAAAAAGTCACAATTTTACCATATTTGAGGATTTTAACTTCAAATCATAGAGCGAGGTTTCGTATTATTTAGATCCAAGAAAAGACATATGACAATGTAGTTTCCAATACAAATGATAAAAACAAATGGAATGAACTAAAATGTTCCTGATTTTCCGTTTATATTACCGATGGAAGATGTACACGTAAAACCGTTCTAATCCGGCTGAAACGTCGATATATGCAATAAAAACCGAACTTCTCCCCTTTTCAATATCTTACTCAGTATTTTAACGAGAAGCAAGTAGATGATTGAAAATGAAGTATTTAAGGATATTATCTAATCAATTATGTGTTTGCATCATTTTTATCGTATATTTAATGAATTAATAACAATAAACTGAAAATTCACAAAAACGTGAAAAAACGGCAAAATATTGCCTAATTCGATTATATTTTGTTTAAATCACTTAAAGGAAAAGGAGATAATAAACGTCAAAATATTGCTAAATTCGATGATTTTTCGTACGAAACAAAATGCCAAAAAACTTGCTTAAAATGCAATATTATTCGAAATTCTGAGATTTGAAGGCCAACTGACATATCGTGATAAAACATGAAATAGTATCGAAATATTGGTAAAAATGAATATATTTACGTAATATCAAACTACATGAAAAACGTGAAAAAAGTCACTATTTTACCATATTTGAGGATTTTAACTTCAAATCATACAGCGAGGTTTCGTATTATTTAGATCCAAGAAAAGACATATGACAATGTTGTTTCCAATACAAATGATAAAAACCAATGGGGTTTCATAAGAATTAACTAAAATGTTCCTGATTTTCCGTTTATATTACCGATGGAAGATATACACGTAAAACCGCTCTAATCCGGCTGAAACGTCGATATATGCAATAAAAACCGAACTTCTCCCCTTTTCAATATCTTAGTCAGTATTTTAACGAGAAACAAATAGATGATTGAAAATGAAGTATTTAAGGTTATTATCTAATCAATTATGTGTTTGCATCATTTTTATCGTATATTTAATGAATTAATAACAATAAACTGAAAATTCACAAAAACGTGGAAAAAACGGCATAATATTGCCTAATTCGATGATATTTTGTTTAAATCGCATAAAGGAAAAGGAGATAATAAACGTCAAAATATTGCTATATACGATGATTTTTCGTACGAAACAAAATGCAAAAAAACTTGCTTAAAATGCAATATTATGCGAAATTCTGAGATTTGAAGGCCAACTCACATATCGTGATACTACATGAAATAGTATCGAAATATTGGTAAAAATGAATATATTTACGTAATATCAAACTACATGAAAAACGTGAAAAAAGTCACTATTTTACCATATTTGAGGATTTTAACTTCAAATCATACAGCGAGGTTTCGTATTATTTAGATCCAAGAAAAGACATATGACAATGTTGTTTCCAATACAAATGATAAAAACCAATGGGTTTTCATAAGAATTAACTAAAATGTTCCTGATTTTCCGTTTATATTACCGATGGAAGATATACACGTAAAACCGCTCTAATCCGGCTGAAACGTCGATATATGCAATAAAAACCGAACTTCTCCCCTTTTCAATATCTTACTCAGTATTTTAACGAGAAACAAATAGATGATTGAAAATGAAGTATTTAAGGTTATTATCTAATCAATTATGTGTTTGCATCATTTTTATCGTATATTTAATGAATTAATAACAATAAACTGAAAATTCACAAAAACGTGGAAAAACGGCATAATATTGCCTAATTCGATGATATTTTGTTTAAATCGCATAAAGGAAAAGGAGATAATAAACGTCAAAATATTGCTATATACGATGATTTTTCGTACGAAACAAAATGCAAAAAAACTTGCTTAAAATGCAATATTATGCGAAATTCTGAGATTTGAAGGCCAACTCACATATCGTGATACGACATGAAATAGTATCGAAATATTGGTAAAAATGAATATATTTACGTAATATCAAACTACATGAAAAACGTGAAAAAAGTCACTATTTTACCATATTTGAGGATTTTAACTTCAAATCATACAGCGAGGTTTCGTATTATTTAGATCCAAGAAAAGACATATGACAATGTTGTTTCCAATACAAATGATAAAAACCAATGGGTTTTCATAAGAATTAACTAAAATGTTCCTGATTTTCCGTTTATATTACCGATGGAAGATATACACGTAAAACCGCTCTAATCCGGCTGAAACGTCGATATATGCAATAAAAACCGAACTTCTCCCCTTTTCAATATCTTACTCAGTATTTTAACGAGAAACAAATAGATGATTGAAAATGAAGTATTTAAGGTTATTATCTAATCAATTATGTGTTTGCATCATTTTTATCGTATATTTAATGAATTAATAACAATAAACTGAAAATTCACAAAAACGTGAAAAAACGGCAAAATATTGCCTAATTCGATGATATTTTGTTTAAATCACATTAAAGGAAAAGGAGATAATGAACGTCAAAATATTGCTAATATACGATGATTTTTCGTACGAAACAAAATGCAAAAACACTTGCTTAAAATGCAATATTATGCGAAATTCTGAGATTTGAAGGCCAACTGCACATATCGTGATACTACATGAAATAGTATCGAAATATTGGTTAAAATGAATATATTTACGTAATATCAAACTACATGAAAAACGTGAAAAAAGTCACTATTTTACCATATTTGAGGATTTTAACATTCAAATCATAGAGCGAGGTTTCGTATTATTTAGATCCAAGAAAAGACATATGACAATGTTGTTTCCAATACAAATGATAAAAACCAATGTGTTTTCATTAGAATTAACTAAAATGTTCCTGATTTTCCGTTTATATTACCGATGGAAGATGTACACGTAAAACCTGCTCTAATCCGGCTGAAACGTCGATATATGCAATAAAAACCGAACTTCTCCCCTTTTCAATATCTTACACAGTATTTTAACGAGAAACAAATAGATGATTGAAAATGAAGTATTTAAGGTTATTATCTAATCAATTATGTGTTTGCATCATTTTTATCGTATATTTAATGAATTAATAACAATAAACTGAAAATTCACAAAAACGTGAAAAAACGGCAAAATATTGCCTAATTCGATGATATTTTGTTTAAATCACTTAAAGGAAAAGGAGATAATAAACGTCAAAATATTGCTAAATTCGATGATTTTTCGTACGAAACAAAATGCAAAAAAACTTGCTTAAAATGCAATATTATGCGAAATTCTGAGATTTGAAGGCCAACTGACATATCGTGATAATACATGAAATAGTATCGAAATATTGGTAAAAATGAATATATTTACGTAATATCAAACTACATGAAAAACGTGAAAAAAGTCACTATTTTACCATATTTGAGGATTTTAACTTCAAATCATACAGCGAGGTTTCGTATTATTTAGATCCAAGAAAAGACATATGACAATGTTGTTTCCAATACAAATGATAAAAACCAATGGGTTTTCATAAGAATTAACTAAAATGTTCCTGATTTTCCGTTTATATTACCGACGGAAGATATACACGTAAAACCGCTCTAATCCGGCTGAAACGTCGATATATGCAATAAAAACCGAACTTCTCCCCTTTTCAATATCTTAGTCAGTATTTTAACGAGAAACAAATAGATGATTGAAAATGAAGTATTTAAGGTTATTATCTAATCAATTATGTGTTTGCATCATTTTTATCGTATATTTAATGAATTAATAACAATAAACTGAAAATTCACAAAAACGTGGAAAAACGGCAAAATATTGCCTAATTCGATGATATTTTGTTTAAATCACATAAAGGAAAAGGAGATAATAAACGTCAAAATATTGCTATATACGATGATTTTTCGTACGAAACAAAATGCAAAAAAACTTGCTTAAAATGCAATATTAATGCGAAATTCTGAGATTTGAAGGCCAACTCACATATCGTGATACTACATGAAATAGTATCGAAATATTGGTAAAAATGAATATATTTACGTAATATCAAACTACATGAAAAACGTGAAAAAAGTCACAATTTTACCATATTTGAGGATTTTAACTTCAAATCATAGAGCGAGGTTTCGTATTATTTAGATCCAAGAAAAGACATATGACAATGTAGTTTCCAATACAAATGATAAAAACAAATGGAATGAACTAAAATGTTCCTGATTTTCCGTTTATATTACCGATGGAAGATGTACACGTAAAACCGTTCTAATCCGGCTGAAACGTCGATATATGCAATAAAAACCGAACTTCTCCCCTTTTCAATATCTTACTCAGTATTTTAACGAGAAGCAAGTAGATGATTGAAAATGAAGTATTTAAGGATATTATCTAATCAATTATGTGTTTGCATCATTTTTATCGTATATTTAATGAATTAATAACAATAAACTGAAAATTCACAAAAACGTGAAAAAACGGCAAAATATTGCCTAATTCGATTATATTTTGTTTAAATCACTTAAAGGAAAAGGAGATAATAAACGTCAAAATATTGCTAAATTCGATGATTTTTCGTACGAAACAAAATGCCAAAAAACTTGCTTAAAATGCAATATTATTCGAAATTCTGAGATTTGAAGGCCAACTGACATATCGTGATAATACATGAAATAGTATCGAAATATTGGTAAAAATGAATATATTTACGTAATATCAAACTACATGAAAAACGTGAAAAAAGTCACTATTTTACCATATTTGAGGATTTTAACTTCAAATCATACAGCGAGGTTTCGTATTATTTAGATCCAAGAAAAGACATATGACAATGTTGTTTCCAATACAAATGATAAAAACCAATGGGGTTTCATAAGAATTAACTAAAATGTTCCTGATTTTCCGTTTATATTACCGATGGAAGATATACACGTAAAACCGCTCTAATCCGGCTGAAACGTCGATATATGCAATAAAAACCGAACTTCTCCCCTTTTCAATATCTTAGTCAGTATTTTAACGAGAAACAAATAGATGATTGAAAATGAAGTATTTAAGGTTATTATCTAATCAATTATGTGTTTGCATCATTTTTATCGTATATTTAATGAATTAATAACAATAAACTGAAAATTCACAAAAACGTGGAAAAAACGGCATAATATTGCCTAATTCGATGATATTTTGTTTAAATCGCATAAAGGAAAAGGAGATAATAAACGTCAAAATATTGCTATATACGATGATTTTTCGTACGAAACAAAATGCAAAAAAACTTGCTTAAAATGCAATATTATGCGAAATTCTGAGATTTGAAGGCCAACTCACATATCGTGATACTACATGAAATAGTATCGAAATATTGGTAAAAATGAATATATTTACGTAATATCAAACTACATGAAAAACGTGAAAAAAGTCACTATTTTACCATATTTGAGGATTTTAACTTCAAATCATACAGCGAGGTTTCGTATTATTTAGATCCAAGAAAAGACATATGACAATGTTGTTTCCAATACAAATGATAAAAACCAATGGGTTTTCATAAGAATTAACTAAAATGTTCCTGATTTTCCGTTTATATTACCGATGGAAGATATACACGTAAAACCGCTCTAATCCGGCTGAAACGTCGATATATGCAATAAAAACCGAACTTCTCCCCTTTTCAATATCTTACTCAGTATTTTAACGAGAAACAAATAGATGATTGAAAATGAAGTATTTAAGGTTATTATCTAATCAATTATGTGTTTGCATCATTTTTATCGTATATTTAATGAATTAATAACAATAAACTGAAAATTCACAAAAACGTGGAAAAACGGCATAATATTGCCTAATTCGATGATATTTTGTTTAAATCGCATAAAGGAAAAGGAGATAATAAACGTCAAAATATTGCTATATACGATGATTTTTCGTACGAAACAAAATGCAAAAAAACTTGCTTAAAATGCAATATTATGCGAAATTCTGAGATTTGAAGGCCAACTCACATATCGTGATACGACATGAAATAGTATCGAAATATTGGTAAAAATGAATATATTTACGTAATATCAAACTACATGAAAAACGTGAAAAAAGTCACTATTTTACCATATTTGAGGATTTTAACTTCAAATCATACAGCGAGGTTTCGTATTATTTAGATCCAAGAAAAGACATATGACAATGTTGTTTCCAATACAAATGATAAAAACCAATGGGTTTTCATAAGAATTAACTAAAATGTTCCTGATTTTCCGTTTATATTACCGATGGAAGATATACACGTAAAACCGCTCTAATCCGGCTGAAACTTCGATATATGCAATAAAAACCGAACTTCTCCCCTTTTCAATATCTTACTCAGTATTTTAACGAGAAACAAATAGATGATTGAAAATGAAGTATTTAAGGTTATTATCTAATCAATTATGTGTTTGCATCGTTTTTATCGTATATTTAATGAATTAATAACAATAAACTGAAAATTCACAAAAACATGGAAAAACGGCAAAATATTGCCTAATTCGATGACATTTTGTTTAAATCACATAAAGGAAAAGGAGATAATAAACGTCAAAATATTGCTATATACGATGATTTTTCGTACGAAACAAAATGCAAAATAACTTGCTTAAAATGCAATATTATGCGAAATTCTGAGATTGAGAAGGCCAACTCACATATCGTGATACTACATGAAATAGTATCGAAATATTGGTAAAAATGAATATATTTACGTAATATCAAACTACATGAAAAACGTGAAAAAAATCACAATTTTACCATATTTGAGGATTTTAACTTCAAATCATAGAGAGAGGTTTCGTATTATTTAGATCCAAGAAAAGACATTTGACAATGTTGTTTCCAATACAAATGATAAAAACAAATGGAATGAACTAAAATGTTCCTGATTTTCCGTTTATATTACCGATGGAAGATGTACACGTAAAACCGTTCTAATCCGGCTGAAACGTCGATATATGCAATAAAAACCGAACTTCTCCCCTTTTCAATATCTTACTCAGTATTTTAACGAGAAACAAGTAGATGATTGAAAATGAAGTATTTAAGGTTATTATCTAATCAATTATGTGTTTGCATAATTTTTATCGTATATTTAATGAATTAATAACAATAAACTGAAAATTCACAAAAACGTGAAAAAACGGCAAAATATTGCCTAATTCGATTATATTTTGTTTAAATCACTTAAAGGAAAAGGAGATAATAAACGTCAAAATATTGCTAAATTCGATGATTTTTCGTACGAAACAAAATGCAAAATAACTTGCTTAAAATGCAATATTATGCGAAATTCTGAGATTGAGAAGGCCAACTCACATATCGTGATACTACATGAAATAGTATCGAAATATTGGTAAAAATGAATATATTTACGTAATATCAAACTACATGAAAAACGTGAAAAAAGTCACAATTTTACCATATTTGAGGATTTTAACTTCAAATCATAGAGAGAGGTTTCGTATTATTTAGATCCAAGAAAAGACATTTGACAATGTTGTTTCCAATACAAATGATAAAAACCAATGTGTTTTCATTAGAATTAACTAAAATGTTCCTGATTTTCCGTTTATATTACCGATGGAAGATATACACGTAAAACCGCTCTAATCCGGCTGAAACGTCGATATATGCAATAAAAACCGAACTTCTCCCCTTTTCAATATCTTAGTCAGTATTTTAACGAGAAACAAATAGATGATTGAAAATGAAGTATTTAAGGTTATTATCTAATCAATTAAGTGTTTGCATCATTTTTATCGTATATTTAATGAATTAATAACAATAAACTGAAAATTCACAAAAACGTTGAAAAACGGCATAATATTGCCTAATTCGATGATATTTTGTTTAAATCGCATAAAGGAAAAGGAGATAATAAACGTCAAAATATTGCTATATACGATGATTTTTCGTACGAAACAAAATGCAAAAAAACTTGCTTAAAATGCAATATTATGCGAAATTCTGAGATTTGAAGGCCAACTCACATATCGTGATACTACATGAAATAGTATCGAAATATTGGTAAAAATGAATATATTTACGTAATATCAAACTACATGAAAAACGTGAAAAAAGTCACTATTTTACCATATTTGAGGATTTTAACTTCAAATCATACAGCGAGGTTTCGTATTATTTAGATCCAAGAAAAGACATATGACAATGTTGTTTCCAATACAAATGATAAAAACCAATGGGTTTTCATAAGAATTAACTAAAATGTTCCTGATTTTCCGTTTATATTACCGATGGAAGATATACACGTAAAACCGCTCTAATCCGGCTGAAACGTCGATATATGCAATAAAAACCGAACTTCTCCCCTTTTCAATATCTTACTCAGTATTTTAACGAGAAAAAATAGATGATTGAAAATGAAGTATTTAAGGTTATTATCTAATCAATTATGTGTTTGCATCGTTTTTATCGTATATTTAATGAATTAATAACAATAAACTGAAAATTCACAAAAACATGGAAAAACGGCAAAATATTGCCTAATTCGATGATATTTTGTTTAAATCACATAAAGGAAAAGGAGATAATAAACGTCAAAATATTGCTATATACGATGATTTTTCGTACGAAACAAAATGCAAAATAACTTGCTTAAAATGCAATATTATGCGAAATTCTGAGATTGAGAAGGCCAACTCACATATCGTGATACTACATGAAATAGTATCGAAATATTGGTAAAAATGAATATATTTACGTAATATCAAACTACATGAAAAACGTGAAAAAGTCACAATTTTACCATATTTGAGGATTTTAACTTCAAATCATAGAGCGAGGTTTCGTATTATTTAGATCCAAGAAAAGACATATGACAATGTTGTTTCCAATACAAATGATAAAAACAAATGGAATGAACTAAAATGTTCCTGATTTTCCGTTTATATTACCGATGGAAGATGTACACGTAAAACCGTTCTAATCCGGCTGAAACGTCGATATATGCAATAAAAACCGAACTTCTCCCCTTTTCAATATCTTACTCAGTATTTTAACGAGAAACAAGTAGATGATTGAAAATGAAGTATTTAAGGTTATTATCTAATCAATTATGTGTTTGCATCATTTTTATCGTATATTTAATGAATTAATAACAATAAACTGAAAATTCACAAAAACGTGAAAAAACGGCAAAATATTGCCTAATTCGATTATATTTTGTTTAAATCACTTAAAGGAAAAGGAGATAATAAACGTCAAAATATTGCTAAATTCGATGATTTTTCGTACGAAACAAAATGCAAAAAAACTTGTTTAAAATGCAATATTATTCGAAATTCTGAGATTTGAAGGCCAACTGACATATCGTGATAAAACATGAAATAGTATCGAAATATTGGTAAAAATGAATATGTTTACGTAATATCAAACTACATGAAAAACGTGAAAAAGTCACTATTTTACCATATTTGAGGATTTTAACTTCAAATCATACAGCGAGGTTTCGTATTATTTAGATCCAAGAAAAGACATATGACAATGTTGTTTCCAATACAAATGATAAAAACCAATGGGTTTTCATAAGAATTAACTAAAATGTTCCTGATTTTCCGTTTATATTACCGATGGAAGATATACACGTAAAACCGCTCTAATCCGGCTGAAACGTCGATATATGCAATAAAAACCGAACTTCTCCCCTTTTCAATATCTTAGTCAGTATTTTAACGAGAAACAAATAGATGATTGAAAATGAAGTATTTAAGGTTATTATCTAATCAATTAAGTGTTTGCATCATTTTTATCGTATATTTAATGAATTAATAACAATAAACTGAAAATTCACAAAAACGTTGAAAAACGGCATAATATTGCCTAATTCGATGATATTTTGTTTAAATCGCATAAAGGAAAAGGAGATAATAAACGTCAAAATATTGCTATATACGATGATTTTTCGTACGAAACAAAATGCAAAAAAACTTGCTTAAAATGCAATATTATGCGAAATTCTGAGATTTGAAGGCCAACTCACATATCGTGATACTACATGAAATAGTATCGAAATATTGGTAAAAATGAATATATTTACGTAATATCAAACTACATGAAAAACGTGAAAAAAGTCACTATTTTACCATATTTGAGGATTTTAACTTCAAATCATACAGCGAGGTTTCGTATTATTTAGATCCAAGAAAAGACATATGACAATGTTGTTTCCAATACAAATGATAAAAACCAATGGGTTTTCATAAGAATTAACTAAAATGTTCCTGATTTTCCGTTTATATTACCGATGGAAGATATACACGTAAAACCGCTCTAATCCGGCTGAAACGTCGATATATGCAATAAAAACCGAACTTCTCCCCTTTTCAATATCTTACTCAGTATTTTAACGAGAAAAAATAGATGATTGAAAATGAAGTATTTAAGGTTATTATCTAATCAATTATGTGTTTGCATCGTTTTTATCGTATATTTAATGAATTAATAACAATAAACTGAAAATTCACAAAAACATGGAAAAACGGCAAAATATTGCCTAATTCGATGATATTTTGTTTAAATCACATAAAGGAAAAGGAGATAATAAACGTCAAAATATTGCTATATACGATGATTTTTCGTACGAAACAAAATGCAAAATAACTTGCTTAAAATGCAATATTATGCGAAATTCTGAGATTGAGAAGGCCAACTCACATATCGTGATACTACATGAAATAGTATCGAAATATTGGTAAAAATGAATATATTTACGTAATATCAAACTACATGAAAAACGTGAAAAAGTCACAATTTTACCATATTTGAGGATTTTAACTTCAAATCATAGAGCGAGGTTTCGTATTATTTAGATCCAAGAAAAGACATATGACAATGTTGTTTCCAATACAAATGATAAAAACAAATGGAATGAACTAAAATGTTCCTGATTTTCCGTTTATATTACCGATGGAAGATGTACACGTAAAACCGTTCTAATCCGGCTGAAACGTCGATATATGCAATAAAAACCGAACTTCTCCCCTTTTCAATATCTTACTCAGTATTTTAACGAGAAACAAGTAGATGATTGAAAATGAAGTATTTAAGGTTATTATCTAATCAATTATGTGTTTGCATCATTTTTATCGTATATTTAATGAATTAATAACAATAAACTGAAAATTCACAAAAACGTGAAAAAACGGCAAAATATTGCCTAATTCGATTATATTTTGTTTAAATCACTTAAAGGAAAAGGAGATAATAAACGTCAAAATATTGCTAAATTCGATGATTTTTCGTACGAAACAAAATGCAAAAAAACTTGTTTAAAATGCAATATTATTCGAAATTCTGAGATTTGAAGGCCAACTGACATATCGTGATAAAACATGAAATAGTATCGAAATATTGGTAAAAATGAATATGTTTACGTAATATCAAACTACATGAAAAACGTGAAAAAGTCACTATTTTACCATATTTGAGGATTTTAACTTCAAATCATACAGCGAGGTTTCGTATTATTTAGATCCAAGAAAAGACATATGACAATGTTGTTTCCAATACAAATGATAAAAACCAATGGGTTTTCATAAGAATTAACTAAAATGTTCCTGATTTTCCGTTTATATTACCGATGGAAGATATACACGTAAAACCGCTCTAATCCGGCTGAAACGTCGATATATGCAATAAAAACCGAACTTCTCCCCTTTTCAATATCTTAGTCAGTATTTTAGCGAGAAACAAATAGATGATTGAAAATGAAGTATTTAAGGTTATTATCTAATCAATTATGTGTTTGCATCATTTTTATCGTATATTTAATGAATTAATAACAATAAACTGAAAGTTCACAAAAACGTGGAAAAACGGCATAATATTGCCTAATTCGATGATATTTTGTTTAAATCGCATAAAGGAAAAGGAGATAATAAACGTCAAAATATTGCTATATACGATGATTTTTCGACGAAACAAAATGCAAAAAAACTTGCTTAAAATGCAATATTATGCGAAATTCTGAGATTTGAAGGCCAACTCACATATCGTGATACTACATGAAATAGTATCGAAATATTGGTAAAAATGAATATATTTACGTAATATCAAACTACATGAAAAACGTGAAAAAAGTCACTATTTTACCATATTTGAGGATTTTAACTTCAAATCATACAGCGAGGTTTCGTATTATTTAGATCCAAGAAAAGACATATGACAATGTTGTTTCCAATACAAATGATAAAAACCAATGGGTTTTCATAAGAATTAACTAAAATGTTCCTGATTTTCCGTTTATATTACCGATGGAAGATATACACGTAAAACCGCTCTAATCCGGCTGAAACGTCGATATATGCAATAAAAACCGAACTTCTCCCCTTTTCAATATCTTACTCAGTATTTTAACGAGAAACAAATAGATGATTGAAAATGAAGTATTTAAGGTTATTATCTAATCAATTATGTGTTTGCATCGTTTTTATCGTATATTTAATGAATTAATAACAATAAACTGAAAATTCACAAAAACATGGAAAAACGGCAAAATATTGCCTAATTCGATGATATTTTGTTTAAATCACATAAAGGAAAAGGAGATAATAAACGTCAAAATATTGCTATATACGATGATTTTTCGTACGAAACAAAATTCAAAATAACTTGCTTAAAATGCAATATTATGCGAAATTCTGAGATTGAGAAGGCCAACTCACATATCGTGATACTACATGAAATAGTATCGAAATATTGGTAAAAATGAATATATTTACGTAATATCAAACTACATGAAAAACGTGAAAAAAGTCACAATTTTACCATATTTGAGGATTTTAACTTCAAATCATAGAGAGAGGTTTCGTATTATTTAGATCCAAGAAAAGACATTTGACAATGTTGTTTCCAATACAAATGATAAAAACCAATGTGTTTTCATTAGAATTAACTAAAATGTTCCTGATTTTCCGTTTATATTACCGATGGAAGATGTACACGTAAAACTGCTCTAATCCGGCTGAAACGTCGATATATGCAATAAAAACCGAACTTCTCCCCTTTTCAATATCTTACTCAGTATTTTAACGAGAAACAAATAGATGATTGAAAATGAAGTATTTAAGGTTATTATCTAATCAATTATGTGTTTGCATCATTTTTATCGTATATTTAATGAATTAATAACAATAAACTGAAAATTCACAAAAACGTGAAAAAACGGCAAAATATTGCCTAATTCGATTATATTTTGTTTAAATCACTTAAAGGAAAAGGAGATAATAAACGTCAAAATATTGCTATATACGATGATTTTTCGTACGAAACAAAATGCAAAAAAACTTGCTTAAAATGCAATATTATGCGAAATTCTGAGATTTGAAGGCCAACTCACATATCGTGATACTACATGAAATAGTATCGAAATATTGGTAAAAATGAATATATTTACGTAATATCAAACTACATGAAAAACGTGAAAAAAGTCACTATTTTACCATATTTGAGGATTTTAACTTCAAATCATACAGCGAGGTTTCGTATTATTTAGATCCAAGAAAAGACATATGACAATGTTGTTTCCAATACAAATGATAAAAACCAAAGAGTTTTCATAGGAATTAACTAAAATGTTCCTGATTTTCCGTTTATATTACCGATGGAAGATATACACGTAAAACCGCTCTAATCCGGCTGAAACGTCGATATATGCAATAAAAACCGAACTTCTCCCCTTTTCAATATCTTACTCAGTATTTTAACGAGAAACAAATAGATGATTGAAAATGAAGTATTTAAGGTTATTATCTAATCAATTATGTGTTTGCATCGTTTTTATCGTATATTTAATGAATTAATAACAATAAACTGAAAATTCACAAAAACATGGAAAAACGGCAAAATATTGCCTAATTCGATGATATTTTGTTTAAATCACATAAAGGAAAAGGAGATAATAAACGTCAAAATATTGCTATATACGATGATTTTTCGTACGAAACAAAATGCAAAATAACTTGCTTAAAATGCAATATTATGCGAAATTCTGAGATTGAGAAGGCCAACTCACATATCGTGATACTACATGAAATAGTATCGAAATATTGGTAAAAATGAATATATTTACGTAATATCAAACTACATGAAAAACGTGAAAAAAGTCACAATTTTACCATATTTGAGGATTTTAACTTCAAATCATAGAGCGAGGTTTCGTATTATTTACATCCAAGAAAAGACATATGACAATGTTGTTTCAAATACAAATGATAAATATCAATGTGTTTTCATTATAATTAACTAAAATGTTCCTGATTTTTCGTTTATATTACCAACGGAAGATGTACACGTAAAACCGCTCTAATCCGGCTGAAACATCGATATATGCAATAAAAACAGAACTTCTCCCCTTTTCAATATCTTACTCAGTATTTTAACGAGAAACAAATAGATGATTGAAAATGAAGTATTTAAGGTTATTATCTAATCAATTATGTGTTTGCATCATTTTTATCGTATATTTAATGAATTAATAACAATAAACTGAAAATTCACAAAAACGTGAAAAAACGGCAAAATATTGCCTAATTCGATGATATTTTGTTTAAATCACTTAAAGGAAAAGGAGATAATAAACGTCAAAATATTGCTATATACGATGATTTTTCGTACGAAACAAAATGCAAAAAAACTTGCTTAAAATGCAATATTATGCGAAATTCTGAGATTTGAAGGCCAACTCACATATCGTGATACTACATGAAATAGTATCGAAATATTGGTAAAAATGAATATATTTACGTAATATCAAACTACATGAAAAACGTTAAAAAAGTCACTATTTTACCATATTTGAGGATTTTAACTTCAAATCATACAGCGAGGTTTCGTATTATTTAGATCCAAGAAAAGACATATGACAATGTTGTTTCCAATACAAATGATAAAAACCAATGGGTTTTCATAATAATTAACTAAAATGTTCCTGATTTTCCGTTTATATTACCGATGGAAGATATACACGTAAAACCGCTCTAATCCGGCTGAAACGTCGATAAAAACCGAACTTCTCCCCTTTTCAATATCTTAGTCAGTATTTTAACGAGAAACAAATAGATGATTGAAAATGAAGTATTTAAGGTTATTATCTAATCAATTATGTGTTTGCATCATTTTTATCGTATATTTAATGAATTAATAACAATAAACTGAAAATTCACAAAAACGTGGAAAAACGGCAAAATATTGCCTAATTCGATGATATTTTGTTTAAATCACATAAAGGAAAAGGAGATAATAAACGTCAAAATATTGCTATATACGATGATTTTTCGTACGAAACAAAATGCAAAAAAACTTGCTTAAAATGCAATATTATGCGAAATTCTGAGATTTGAAGGCCAACTCACATATCGTGATACTACATGAAATAGTATCGAAATATTGGTAAAAATGAATATATTTACGTAATATCAAACTACATGAAAAACGTGAAAAAAGTCACAATTTTACCATATTTGAGGATTTTAACTTCAAATCATACAGCGAGGTTTCGTATTATTTAGATCCAAGAAAAGACATATGACAATGTTGTTTCCAATACAAATGATAAAAACAAATGGAATGAACTAAAATGTTCCTGATTTTCCGTTTATATTACCGATGGAAGATGTACACGTAAAACCGTTCTAATCCGGCTGAAACGTCGATATATGCAATAAAAACCGAACTTCTCCCCTTTTCAATATCTTACTCAGTATTTTAACGAGAAACAAGTAGATGATTGAAAATGAAGTATTTAAGGTTATTATCTAATCAATTATGTGTTTGCATCATTTTTATCGTATATTTAATGAATTAATAACAATAAACTGAAAGTTCACAAAAACGTGGAAAAACGGCATAATATTGCCTAATTCGATGATATTTTGTTTAAATCGCATAAAGGAAAAGGAGATAATAAACGTCAAAATATTGCTATATACGATGATTTTTCGACGAAACAAAATGCAAAAAAACTTGCTTAAAATGCAATATTATGCGAAATTCTGAGATTTGAAGGCCAACTCACATATCGTGATACTACATGAAATAGTATCGAAATATTGGTAAAAATGAATATATTTACGTAATATCAAACTACATGAAAAACGTGAAAAAAGTCACTATTTTACCATATTTGAGGATTTTAACTTCAAATCATACAGCGAGGTTTCGTATTATTTAGATCCAAGAAAAGACATATGACAATGTTGTTTCCAATACAAATGATAAAAACCAATGGGTTTTCATAAGAATTAACTAAAATGTTCCTGATTTTCCGTTTATATTACCGATGGAAGATATACACGTAAAACCGCTCTAATCCGGCTGAAACGTCGATATATGCAATAAAAACCGAACTTCTCCCCTTTTCAATATCTTACTCAGTATTTTAACGAGAAACAAATAGATGATTGAAAATGAAGTATTTAAGGTTATTATCTAATCAATTATGTGTTTGCATCGTTTTTATCGTATATTTAATGAATTAATAACAATAAACTGAAAATTCACAAAAACATGGAAAAACGGCAAAATATTGCCTAATTCGATGATATTTTGTTTAAATCACATAAAGGAAAAGGAGATAATAAACGTCAAAATATTGCTATATACGATGATTTTTCGTACGAAACAAAATTCAAAATAACTTGCTTAAAATGCAATATTATGCGAAATTCTGAGATTGAGAAGGCCAACTCACATATCGTGATACTACATGAAATAGTATCGAAATATTGGTAAAAATGAATATATTTACGTAATATCAAACTACATGAAAAACGTGAAAAAAGTCACAATTTTACCATATTTGAGGATTTTAACTTCAAATCATAGAGAGAGGTTTCGTATTATTTAGATCCAAGAAAAGACATTTGACAATGTTGTTTCCAATACAAATGATAAAAACCAATGTGTTTTCATTAGAATTAACTAAAATGTTCCTGATTTTCCGTTTATATTACCGATGGAAGATGTACACGTAAAACTGCTCTAATCCGGCTGAAACGTCGATATATGCAATAAAAACCGAACTTCTCCCCTTTTCAATATCTTACTCAGTATTTTAACGAGAAACAAATAGATGATTGAAAATGAAGTATTTAAGGTTATTATCTAATCAATTATGTGTTTGCATCATTTTTATCGTATATTTAATGAATTAATAACAATAAACTGAAAATTCACAAAAACGTGAAAAAACGGCAAAATATTGCCTAATTCGATTATATTTTGTTTAAATCACTTAAAGGAAAAGGAGATAATAAACGTCAAAATATTGCTATATACGATGATTTTTCGTACGAAACAAAATGCAAAAAAACTTGCTTAAAATGCAATATTATGCGAAATTCTGAGATTTGAAGGCCAACTCACATATCGTGATACTACATGAAATAGTATCGAAATATTGGTAAAAATGAATATATTTACGTAATATCAAACTACATGAAAAACGTGAAAAAAGTCACTATTTTACCATATTTGAGGATTTTAACTTCAAATCATACAGCGAGGTTTCGTATTATTTAGATCCAAGAAAAGACATATGACAATGTTGTTTCCAATACAAATGATAAAAACCAAAGAGTTTTCATAGGAATTAACTAAAATGTTCCTGATTTTCCGTTTATATTACCGATGGAAGATATACACGTAAAACCGCTCTAATCCGGCTGAAACGTCGATAAATGCAATAAAAACCGAACTTCTCCCCTTTTCAATATCTTACTCAGTATTTTAACGAGAAACAAATAGATGATTGAAAATGAAGTATTTAAGGTTATTATCTAATCAATTATGTGTTTGCATCGTTTTTATCGTATATTTAATGAATTAATAACAATAAACTGAAAATTCACAAAAACATGGAAAAACGGCAAAATATTGCCTAATTCGATGATATTTTGTTTAAATCACATAAAGGAAAAGGAGATAATAAACGTCAAAATATTGCTATATACGATGATTTTTCGTACGAAACAAAATGCAAAATAACTTGCTTAAAATGCAATATTATGCGAAATTCTGAGATTGAGAAGGCCAACTCACATATCGTGATACTACATGAAATAGTATCGAAATATTGGTAAAAATGAATATATTTACGTAATATCAAACTACATGAAAAACGTGAAAAAAGTCACAATTTTACCATATTTGAGGATTTTAACTTCAAATCATAGAGCGAGGTTTCGTATTATTTACATCCAAGAAAAGACATATGACAATGTTGTTTCAAATACAAATGATAAATATCAATGTGTTTTCATTATAATTAACTAAAATGTTCCTGATTTTTCGTTTATATTACCAACGGAAGATGTACACGTAAAACCGCTCTAATCCGGCTGAAACATCGATATATGCAATAAAAACAGAACTTCTCCCCTTTTCAATATCTTACTCAGTATTTTAACGAGAAACAAATAGATGATTGAAAATGAAGTATTTAAGGTTATTATCTAATCAATTATGTGTTTGCATCATTTTTATCGTATATTTAATGAATTAATAACAATAAACTGAAAATTCACAAAAACGTGAAAAAACGGCAAAATATTGCCGAATTCGATGATATTTTGTTTAAATCACTTAAAGGAAAAGGAGATAATAAACGTCAAAATATTGCTATATACGATGATTTTTCGTACGAAACAAAATGCAAAAAAACTTGCTTAAAATGCAATATTATGCGAAATTCTGAGATTTGAAGGCCAACTCACATATCGTGATACTACATGAAATAGTATCGAAATATTGGTAAAAATGAATATATTTACGTAATATCAAACTACATGAAAAACGTTAAAAAAGTCACTATTTTACCATATTTGAGGATTTTAACTTCAAATCATACAGCGAGGTTTCGTATTATTTAGATCCAAGAAAAGACATATGACAATGTTGTTTCCAATACAAATGATAAAAACCAATGGGTTTTCATAATAATTAACTAAAATGTTCCTGATTTTCCGTTTATATTACCGATGGAAGATATACACGTAAAACCGCTCTAATCCGGCTGAAACGTCGATAAAAACCGAACTTCTCCCCTTTTCAATATCTTAGTCAGTATTTTAACGAGAAACAAATAGATGATTGAAAATGAAGTATTTAAGGTTATTATCTAATCAATTATGTGTTTGCATCATTTTTATCGTATATTTAATGAATTAATAACAATAAACTGAAAATTCACAAAAACGTGGAAAAACGGCAAAATATTGCCTAATTCGATGATATTTTGTTTAAATCACATAAAGGAAAAGGAGATAATAAACGTCAAAATATTGCTATATACGATGATTTTTCGTACGAAACAAAATGCAAAAAAACTTGCTTAAAATGCAATATTATGCGAAATTCTGAGATTTGAAGGCCAACTCACATATCGTGATACTACATGAAATAGTATCGAAATATTGGTAAAAATGAATATATTTACGTAATATCAAACTACATGAAAAACGTGAAAAAAGTCACAATTTTACCATATTTGAGGATTTTAACTTCAAATCATACAGCGAGGTTTCGTATTATTTAGATCCAAGAAAAGACATATGACAATGTTGTTTCCAATACAAATGATAAAAACAAATGGAATGAACTAAAATGTTCCTGATTTTCCGTTTATATTACCGATGGAAGATGTACACGTAAAACCGTTCTAATCCGGCTGAAACGTCGATATATGCAATAAAAACCGAACTTCTCCCCTTTTCAATATCTTACTCAGTATTTTAACGAGAAACAAGTAGATGATTGAAAATGAAGTATTTAAGGTTATTATCTAATCAATTATGTGTTTGCATCATTTTTATCGTATATTTAATGAATTAATAACAATAAACTGAAAATTCACAAAAACGTGAAAAAACGGCAAAATATTGCCTAATTCGATTATATTTTGTTTAAATCACTTAAAGGAAAAGGAGATAATAAACGTCAAAATATTGCTAAATTCGATGATTTTTCGTACGAAACAAAATGCAAAAAAACTTGCTTAAAATGCAATATTATTCGAAATTCTGAGATTTGAAGGCCAACTGACATATCGTGATAAAACATGAAATAGTATCGAAATATTGGTATAAATTAATATATTTACGTAATATCAAACTACATGAAAAACGTGAAAAAAGTCACTATTTTACCATATTTGAGGATTTTAACTTCAAATCATACAGCGAGGTTTCGTATTATTTAGATCCAAGAAAAGACATATGACAATGTTGTTTCCAATACAAATGATAAAAACCAATGGGTTTTCATAAGAATTAACTAAAATGTTCCTGATTTTCCGTTTATATTACCGATGGAAGATATACACGTAAAACCGCTCTAATCCGGCTGAAACGTCGATATATGCAATAAAAACCGAACTTCTCCCCTTTTCAATATCTTAGTCAGTATTTTAACGAGAAACAAATAGATGATTGAAAATGAAGTATTTAAGGTTATTATCTAATCAATTATGTGTTTGCATCATTTTTATCGTATATTTAATGAATTAATAACAATAAACTGAAAATTCACAAAAACGTGGAAAAACGGCATAATATTGCCTAATTCGATGATATTTTGTTTAAATCGCATAAAGGAAAAGGAGATAATAAACGTCAAAATATTGCTATATACGATGAATTTTCGTACGAAACAAAATGCAAAAAAACTTGCTTAAAATGCAATATTATGCGAAATTCTGAGATTTGAAGGCCAACTCACATATCGTGATACTACATGAAATAGTATCGAAATATTGGTAAAAATGAATATATTTACGTAATATCAAACTACATGAAAAACGTGAAAAAAGTCACAATTTTACCATATTTGAGGATTTTAACTTCAAATCATAGAGCGAGGTTTCGTATTACTTAGATCCAAGAAAAGACATATGACA
The DNA here is from genome assembly GCF_040958095.1 of Procambarus clarkii. Taxonomy (NCBI): domain Eukaryota; kingdom Metazoa; phylum Arthropoda; class Malacostraca; order Decapoda; family Cambaridae; genus Procambarus; species Procambarus clarkii. Next base: position 3,217,770 of record NC_091206.1, on the reverse strand, counting down.
ATGTTGTTTCCAATACAAATGATAAAAACAAATGGAATGAACTAAAATGTTCCTGATTTTCCGTTTATATTACCGATGGAAGATGTACACGTAAAACCGTTCTAATCCGGCTGAAACGTCGATATATGCAATAAAAACCGAACTTCTCCCCTTTTCAATATCTTACTCAGTATTTTAACGAGAAACAAGTAGATGATTGAAAATGAAGTATTTAAGGTTATTATCTAATCAATTATGTGTTTGCATCATTTTTATCGTATATTTAATGAATTAATAACAATAAACTGAAAATTCACAAAAACGTGAAAAAACGGCAAAATATTGCCTAATTCGATTATATTTTGTTTAAATCACTTAAAGGAAAAGGAGATAATAAACGTCAAAATATTGCTAAATTCGATGATTTTTCGTACGAAACAAAATGCAAAAAAACTTGCTTAAAATGCAATATTATTCGAAATTCTGAGATTTGAAGGCCAACTGACATATCGTGATAAAACATGAAATAGTATCGAAATATTGGTAAAAATGAATATATTTACGTAATATCAAACTACATGAAAAACGTGAAAAAGTCACTATTTTACCATATTTGAGGATTTTAACTTCAAATCATACAGCGAGGTTTCGTATTATTTAGATCCAAGAAAAGACATATGACAATGTTGTTTCCAATACAAATGATAAAAACCAATGGGTTTTCATAAGAATTAACTAAAATGTTCCTGATTTTCCGTTTATATTACCGATGGAAGATATACACGTAAAACCGCTCTAATCCGGCTGAAACGTCGATAAAAACCGAACTTCTCCCCTTTTCAATATCTTAGTCAGTATTTTAACGAGAAACAAATAGATGATTGAAAATGAAGTATTTAAGGTTATTATCTAATCAATTATGTGTTTGCATCATTTTTATCGTATATTTAATGAATTAATAACAATAAACTGAAAATTCACAAAAACGTGGAAAAACGGCAAAATATTGCCTAATTCGATGATATTTTGTTTAAATCACATAAAGGAAAAGGAGATAATAAACGTCAAAATATTGCTATATACGATGATTTTTCGTACGAAACAAAATGCAAAAAAACTTGCTTAAAATGCAATATTATGCGAAATTCTGAGATTTGAAGGCCAACTCACATATCGTGATACTACATGAAATAGTATCGAAATATTGGTAAAAATGAATATATTTACGTAATATCAAACTACATGAAAAACGTGAAAAAAGTCACAATTTTACCATATTTGAGGATTTTAACTTCAAATCATACAGCGAGGTTTCGTATTATTTAGATCCAAGAAAAGACATATGACAATGTTGTTTCCAATACAAATGATAAAAACAAATGGAATGAACTAAAATGTTCCTGATTTTCCGTTTATATTACCGATGGAAGATGTACACGTAAAACCGTTCTAATCCGGCTGAAACGTCGATATATGCAATAAAAACCGAACTTCTCCCCTTTTCAATATCTTACTCAGTATTTTAACGAGAAACAAGTAGATGATTGAAAATGAAGTATTTAAGGTTATTATCTAATCAATTATGTGTTTGCATCATTTTTATCGTATATTTAATGAATTAATAACAATAAACTGAAAATTCACAAAAACGTGAAAAAACGGCAAAATATTGCCTAATTCGATTATATTTTGTTTAAATCACTTAAAGGAAAAGGAGATAATAAACGTCAAAATATTGCTAAATTCGATGATTTTTCGTACGAAACAAAATGCAAAAAAACTTGCTTAAAATGCAATATTATTCGAAATTCTGAGATTTGAAGGCCAACTGACATATCGTGATAAAACATGAAATAGTATCGAAATATTGGTATAAATTAATATATTTACGTAATATCAAACTACATGAAAAACGTGAAAAAAGTCACTATTTTACCATATTTGAGGATTTTAACTTCAAATCATACAGCGAGGTTTCGTATTATTTAGATCCAAGAAAAGACATATGACAATGTTGTTTCCAATACAAATGATAAAAACCAATGGGTTTTCATAAGAATTAACTAAAATGTTCCTGATTTTCCGTTTATATTACCGATGGAAGATATACACGTAAAACCGCTCTAATCCGGCTGAAACGTCGATATATGCAATAAAAACCGAACTTCTCCCCTTTTCAATATCTTAGTCAGTATTTTAACGAGAAACAAATAGATGATTGAAAATGAAGTATTTAAGGTTATTATCTAATCAATTATGTGTTTGCATCATTTTTATCGTATATTTAATGAATTAATAACAATAAACTGAAAATTCACAAAAACGTGGAAAAACGGCATAATATTGCCTAATTCGATGATATTTTGTTTAAATCGCATAAAGGAAAAGGAGATAATAAACGTCAAAATATTGCTATATACGATGAATTTTCGTACGAAACAAAATGCAAAAAAACTTGCTTAAAATGCAATATTATGCGAAATTCTGAGATTTGAAGGCCAACTCACATATCGTGATACTACATGAAATAGTATCGAAATATTGGTAAAAATGAATATATTTACGTAATATCAAACTACATGAAAAACGTGAAAAAAGTCACAATTTTACCATATTTGAGGATTTTAACTTCAAATCATAGAGCGAGGTTTCGTATTACTTAGATCCAAGAAAAGACATATGACAATGTTGTTTCCAATACAAATGATAAAAACAAATGGAATGAACTAAAATGTTCCTGATTTTCCGTTTATATTACCGATGGAAGATGTACACGTAAAACCGTTCTAATCCGGCTGAAACGTCGATATATGCAATAAAAACCGAACTTCTCCCCTTTTCAATATCTTACTCAGTATTTTAACGAGAAACAAGTAGATGATTGAAAATGAAGTATTTAAGGTTATTATCTAATCAATTATGTGTTTGCATCATTTTTATCGTATATTTAATGAATTAATAACAATAAACTGAAAATTCACAAAAACGTGAAAAAACGGCAAAATATTGCCTAATTCGATTATATTTTGTTTAAATCACTTAAAGGAAAAGGAGATAATAAACGTCAAAATATTGCTAAATTCGATGATTTTTCGTACGAAACAAAATGCAAAAAAACTTGCTTAAAATGCAATATTATTCGAAATTCTGAGATTTGAAGGCCAACTGACATATCGTGATAAAACATGAAATAGTATCGAAATATTGGTAAAAATGAATATATTTACGTAATATCAAACTACATGAAAAACGTGAAAAAGTCACTATTTTACCATATTTGAGGATTTTAACTTCAAATCATACAGCGAGGTTTCGTATTATTTAGATCCAAGAAAAGACATATGACAATGTTGTTTCCAATACAAATGATAAAAACCAATGGGTTTTCATAAGAATTAACTAAAATGTTCCTGATTTTCCGTTTATATTACCGATGGAAGATATACACGTAAAACCGCTCTAATCCGGCTGAAACGTCGATATATGCAATAAAAACCGAACTTCTCCCCTTTTCAATATCTTAGTCAGTATTTTAACGAGAAACAAATAGATGATTGAAAATGAAGTATTTAAGGTTATTATCTAATCAATTATGTGTTTGCATCATTTTAATCGTATATTTAATGAATTAATAACAATAAACTGAAAATTCACAAAAACGTGGAAAAACGGCATAATATTGCCTAATTCGATGATATTTTGTTTAAATCGCATAAAGGAAAAGGAGATAATAAACGTCAAAATATTGCTATATACGATGATTTTTCGTACGAAACAAAATGCAAAAAAACTTGCTTAAAATGCAATATTATGCGAAATTCTGAGATTTGAAGGCCAACTCACATATCGTGGTACTACATGAAATAGTATCGAAATATTGGTAAAAATGAATATATTTACGTAATATCAAACTACATGAAAAACGTGAAAAAAGTCACTATTTTACCATATTTGAAGATTTTAACTTCAAATCATACAGCGAGGTTTCGTAATATTTAGATCCAAGAAAAGACATATGACAATGTTGTTTCCAATACAAATGATAAAAACCAATGGGTTTTCATAAGAATTAACTAAAATGTTCCTGATTTTCCATTTATATTACCGATGGAAGATATACACGTAAAACCGCTCTAATCCGGCTGAAACGTCGATATATGCAATAAAAACCGAACTTCTCCCCTTTTCAATATCTTAGTCAGTATTTTAACGAGAAACAAATAGATGATTGAAAATGAAGTATTTAAGGTTATTATCTAATCAATTATGTGTTTGCATCATTTTTATCGTATATTTAATGAATTAATAACAATAAACTGAAAATTCACAAAAACGTGGAAAAACGGCATAATATTGCCTAATTCGATGATATTTTGTTTAAATCGCATAAAGGAAAAGGAGATAATAAACGTCAAAATATTGCTATATACGATGATTTTTCGTACGAAACAAAATGCAAAAAAACTTGCTTAAAATGCAATATTATGCGAAATTCTGAGATTTGAAGGCCAACTCACATATCGTGATACTACATGAAATAGTATCGAAATATTGGTAAAAATGAATATATTTACGTAATATCAAACTACATGAAAAACGTGAAAAAAGTCACAATTTTACCATATTTGAGGATTTTAACTTCAAATCATAGAGCGAGGTTTCGTATTATTTAGATCCAAGAAAAGACATATGACAATGTTGTTTCCAATACAAATGATAAAAACAAATGGAATGAACTAAAATGTTCCTGATTTTCCGTTTATATTACCGATGGAAGATGTACACGTAAAACCGTTCTAATCCGGCTGAAACGTCGATATTTGCAATAAAAACCGAACTTCTCCCCTTTTCAATATCTTACTCAGTATTTTAACGAGAAACAAGTAGATGATTGAAAATGAAGTATTTAAGGTTATTATCTAATCAATTATGTGTTTGCATCATTTTTATCCTATATTTAATGAATTAATAACAATAAACTGAAAATTCACAAAAACGTGAAAAAACGGCAAAATATTGCCTAATTCGATTATATTTTGTTTAAATCACTTAAAGGAAAAGGAGATAATAAACGTCAAAATATTGCTAAATTCGATGATTTTTCGTACGAAACAAAATGCAAAAAAACTTGCTTAAAATGCAATATTATTCAAAATTCTGAGATTTGAAGGCCAACTGACATATCGTGATAAAACATGAAATAGTATCGAAATATTGGTAAAAATGAATATATTTACGTAATATCAAACTACATGAAAAACGTGAAAAAGTCACTATTTTACCATATTTGAGGATTTTAACTTCAAATCATACAGCGAGGTTTCGTATTATTTAGATCCAAGAAAAGACATATGACAATGTTGTTTCCAATACAAATGATAAAAACCAATGGGTTTTCATAAGAATTAACTAAAATGTTCCTGATTTTCCGTTTATATTACCGATGGAAGATATACACGTAAAACCGCTCTAATCCGGCTGAAACGTCGATATATGCAATAAAAACCGAACTTCTCCCCTTTTCAATATCTTAGTCAGTATTTTAACGAGAAACAAATAGATGATTGAAAATGAAGTATTTAAGGTTATTATCTAATCAATTATGTGTTTGCATCATTTTTATCGTATATTTAATGAATTAATAACAATAAACTGAAAATTCACAAAAACGTGGAAAAACGGCATAATATTGCCTAATTCGATGATATTTTGTTTAAATCGCATAAAGGAAAAGGAGATAATAAACGTCAAAATATTGCTATATACGATGATTTTTCGTACGAAACAAAATGCAAAAAAACTTGCTTAAAATGCAATATTATGCGAAATTCTGAGATTTGAAGGCCAACTCACATATCGTGGTACTACATGAAATAGTATCGAAATATTGGTAAAAATGAATATATTTACGTAATATCAAACTACATGAAAAACGTGAAAAAAGTCACTATTTTACCATATTTGAAGATTTTAACTTCAAATCATACAGCGAGGTTTCGTAATATTTAGATCCAAGAAAAGACATATGACAATGTTGTTTCCAATACAAATGATAAAAACCAATGGGTTTTCATAAGAATTAACTAAAATGTTCCTGATTTTCCATTTATATTACCGATGGAAGATATACACGTAAAACCGCTCTAATCCGGCTGAAACGTCGATATATGCAATAAAAACCGAACTTCTCCCCTTTTCAATATCTTAGTCAGTATTTTAACGAGAAACAAATAGATGATTGAAAATGAAGTATTTAAGGTTATTATCTAATCAATTATGTGTTTGCATCATTTTTATCGTATATTTAATGAATTAATAACAATAAACTGAAAATTCACAAAAACGTGGAAAAACGGCATAATATTGCCTAATTCGATGATATTTTGTTTAAATCGCATAAAGGAAAAGGAGATAATAAACGTCAAAATATTGCTATATACGATGATTTTTCGTACGAAACAAAATGCAAAAAAACTTGCTTAAAATGCAATATTATGCGAAATTCTGAGATTTGAAGGCCAACTCACATATCGTGATACTACATGAAATAGTATCGAAATATTGGTAAAAATGAATATATTTACGTAATATCAAACTACATGAAAAACGTGAAAAAAATCACAATTTTACCATATTTGAGGATTTTAACTTCAAATCATAGAGCGAGGTTTCGTATTATTTAGATCCAAGAAAAGACATATGACAATGTTGTTTCCAATACAAATGATAAAAACAAATGGAATGAACTAAAATGTTCCTGATTTTCCGTTTATATTACCGATGGAAGATGTACACGTAAAACAGTTCTAATCCGGCTGAAACGTCGATATATGCAATAAAAAACGAACTTCTCCCCTTTTCAATATCTTACTCAGTATTTTAACGAGAAACAAGTATATGATTGAAAATGAAGTATTTAAGGTTATTATCTAATCAATTATGTGTTTGCATCATTTTTATCGTATATTTAATGAATTAATAACAATAAACTGAAAATTCACAAAAACGTGAAAAAACGGCAAAATATTGCCTAATTCGATTATATTTTGTTTAAATCACTTAAAGGAAAAGGAGATAATAAACGTCAAAATATTGCTAAATTCGATGATTTTTCGTACGAAACAAAATGCAAAAAAACTTGCTTAAAATGCAATATTATTCGAAATTCTGAGATTTGAAGGCCAACTGACATATCGTGATAAAACATGAAATAGTATCGAAATATTGGTAAAAATGAATATATTTACGTAATATCAAACTACATGAAAAACGTGAAAAAAGTCACTATTTTACCATATTTGAGGATTTTAACTTCAAATCATACAGCGAGGTTTCGTATTATTTAGATCCAAGAAAAGACATATGACAATGTTGTTTCCAATACAAATGATAAAAACCAATGGGTTTTCATAAGAATTAACTAAAATGTTCCTGATTTTCCGTTTATATTACCGATGGAAGATATACACGTAAAACCGCTCTAATCCGGCTGAAACGTCGATATATGCAATAAAAACCGAACTTCTCCCCTTTTCAATATCTTACTCAGTATTTTAACGAGAAACAAATAGATGATTGAAAATGAAGTATTTAAGGTTATTATCTAATCAATTATGTGTTTGCATCATTTTAATCGTATATTTAATGAATTAATAACAATAAACTGAAAATTCACAAAAACGTGGAAAAACGGCATAATATTGCCTAATTCGATGATATTTTGTTTAAATCGCATAAAGGAAAAGGAGATAATAAACGTCAAAATATTGCTATATACGATGATTTTTCGTAAGAAACAAAATGCAAAAAAACTTGCTTAAAATGCAATATTATGCGAAATTCTGAGATTTGAAGGCCAACTCACATATCGTGATACTACATGAAATAGTATCGAAATATTGGTAAAAATGAATATATTTACGTAATATCAAACTACATGAAAAACGTGAAAAAAGTCACTATTTTACCATATTTGAGGATTTTAACTTCAAATCATACAGCGAGGTTTCGTATTATTTAGATCCAAGAAAATACATATGACAATGTTGTTTCCAATACAAATGATAAAAACCAATGGGTTTTCATAAGAATTAACTAAAATGTTCCTGATTTTCCGTTTATATTACCGATGGAAGATATACACGTAAAACCGCTCTAATCCGGCTGAAACGTCGATATATGCAATAAAAACCGAACTTCTCCCCTTTTCAATATCTTACTCAGTATTTTAACGAGAAAAAAATAGATGATTGAAAATGAAGTATTTAAGGTTATTATCTAATCAATTATGTGTTTGCATCATTTTTATCGTATATTTAATGAATTAATAACAATAAACTGAAAATTCACAAAAACGTGGAAAAACGGCATAATATTGCCTAATTCGATGATATTTTGTTTAAATCGCATAAAGGAAAAGGAGATAATAAACGTCAAAATATTGCTATATACGATGATTTTTCGTACGAAACAAAATGCAAAAAAACTTGCTTAAAATGCAATATTATGCGAAATTCTGAGATTTGAAGGCCAACTCACATATCGTGATACTACATGAAATAGTATCGAAATATTGGTAAAAATGAATATATTTACGTAATATCAAACTACATGAAAAACGTGAAAAAAGTCACAATTTTACCATATTTGAGGATTTTAACTTCAAATCATAGAGAGAGGTTTCGTATTATTTAGATCCAAGAAAAGACATTTGACAATGTTGTTTCCAATACAAATGATAAAAACCAATGTGTTTTCATTAGAATTAACTAAAATGTTCCTGATTTTCCGTTTATATTACCGATGGAAGATATACACGTAAAACCGCTCTAATCCGGCTGAAACGTCGATATATGCAATAAAAACCGAACTTCTCCCCTTTTCAATATCTTAGTCAGTATTTTAACGAGAAACAAATAGATGATTGAAAATGAAGTATTTAAGGTTATTATCTAATCAATTAAGTGTTTGCATCATTTTTATCGTATATTTAATGAATTAATAACAATAAACTGAAAATTCACAAAAACGTGGAAAAACGGCAAAATATTGCCTAATTCGATGATATTTTTTAAAATCACATAAAGGAAAAGGAGATAATAAACGTCAAAATATTGCTAAATTCGATGATTTTTCGTACGAAACAAAATGCCAAAAACACTTGCTTAAAATGCAATATTATGCGAAATTCTGAGATTTGAAGGCCAACTGACATATCGTGATACTACATGAAATAGTTTCGAAATATTGGTTAAAATGAATATATTTACGTAATATCAAACTACATGAAAAACGTGAAAAAAGTCACTATTTTACCATATATGAGGATTTTAACATCAAATCATAGAGCGAGGTTTCGTATTATTTAGATCCAAGAAAAGACATATGACAATGTTGTTTCCAATACAAATGATAAAAACAAATGGAATTAACTAAAATGTTCCTGATTTTCCGTTTATATTACCGATGGAAGATGTACACGTAAAACTGCTCTAATCCGGCTAAAACGTTGATATATGCAATAAAAACCGAACTTCTCCCCTTTTCAATATCTTACTCAGTATTTTAACGAGAAACAAATAGATGATTGAAAATGAAGTATTTAAGGTTATTATCTAATCAATTATGTGTTTGCATCATTTTTATCGTATATTTAATGAATTAATAACAATAAACTGAAAATTCACAAAAACGTGAAAAAACGGCAAAATATTGCCTAATTCGATGATATTTTGTTTAAATCACTTAAAGGAAAAGGAGATAATAAACGTCAAAATATTGCTAAATTCGATGATTTTTCGTACGAAACAAAATGCAAAAAAAATTGCTTAAAATGCAATATTATGCGAAATTCTGAGATTTGAAGGCCAACTGACATATCGTGATAAAACATGAAATAGTATCGAAATATTGGTAAAAATGAATATATTTAAGTAATATCAAACTACATGAAAAACGTGAAAAAAGTCACTATTTTACCATATTTGTGGATTTTAACTTCAAATCATACAGCGAGGTTTCGTATTATTTAGATCCAAGAAAAGACATATGACAATGTTGTTTCCAATATAAATGATAAAAACCAATGGGTTTTCATAAGAATTAACTAAAATGTTCCTGATTTTCCGTTTATATTACCGATGGAAGATATACACGTAAAACCGCTCTAATCCGGCTGAAACGTCGATATATGCAATAAAAACCGAACTTCTCCCCTTTTCAATATCTTAGTCAGTATTTTAACGAGAAACAAATAGATGATTGAAAATGAAGTATTTAATGTTATTATCTAATCAATTATGTGTTTGCATCGTTTTTATCGTATATTTAATGAATTAATAACAATAAACTGAAAATTCACAAAAACATGGAAAAACGGCAAAATATTGCCTAATTCGATGATATTTTGTTTAAATCACATAAAGGAAAAGGAGATAATAAACGTCAAAATATTGCTATATACGATGATTTTTCGTACGAAACAAAATGCAAAATAACTTGCTTAAAATGCAATATTATGCGAAATTCTGAGATTGAGAAGGCCAACTCACATATCGTGATACTACATGAAATAGTATCGAAATATTGGTAAAAATGAATATATTTACGTAATATCAAACTACATGAAAAACGTGAAAAAAGTCACAATTTTACCATATTTGAGGATTTTAACTTCAAATCATAGAGCGAGGTTTCGTATTATTTAGATCCAAGAAAAGACATATGACAATGTTGTTTCCAATACAAATGATAAAAACCAATGTGTTTTCATTAGAATTAACTAAAATGTTCCTGATTTTCCGTTTATATTACCGATGGAAGATGTACACGTAAAACTGCTCTAACCCGGCTGAAACGTCGATATATGCAATAAAAACCGAACTTCTCCTCTTTTCAATATCTTACTCAGTATTTTAACGAGAAACAAATAGATGATTGAAAATGAAGTATTTAAGGTTATTATCTAATCAATTATGTGTTTGCATCATTTTTATCGTATATTTAATGAATTAATAACAATAAACTGAAAATTCACAAAAACGTGAAAAAACGGCAAAATATTGCCTAATTCGATGATATTTTGTTTAAATCACTTAAAGGAAAAGGAGATAATAAACGTCAAAATATTGCTATATACGATGATTTTTCGTACGAAACAAAATGCAAAAAAACTTGCTTAAAATGCAATATTATGCGAAATTCTGAGATTTGAAGGCCAACTCACATATCGTGATACTACATGAAATAGTATCGAAATATTGGTAAAAATGAATATATTTACGTAATATCAAACTACATGAAAAACGTGAAAAAAGTCATTATTTTACCATATTTGAGGATTTTAACTTCAAATCATACAGCGAGGTTTCGTATTATTTAGATCCAAGAAAAGACATATGACAATGTTGTTTCCAATACAAATGATAAAAAACAATGGGTTTTCATAAGAATTAACTAAAATGTTCCTGATTTTCCGTTTATATTACCGATGGAAGATATACACGTAAAACCGCTCTAATCCGGCTGAAACGTCGATATATGCAATAAAAACCGAACTTCTCCCCTTTTCAATATCTTAGTCAGTATTTTAACGAGAAACAAATAGATGATTGAAAATGAAGTATTTAAGGTTATTATCTAATCAATTATGTGTTTGCATCATTTTTATCGTATATTTAATGAATTAATAACAATAAACTGAAAATTCACAAAAACGTGGAAAAACGGCAAAATATTGCCTAATTCGATGATATTTTGTTAAAATCACATAAAGGAAAAGGAGATAATAAACGTCAAAATATTGCTAAATTCGATGATTTTTCGTACGAAACAAAATGCCAAAAACACTTGCTTAAAATGCAATATTATGCGAAATTCTGAGATTTGAAGGCCAACTGACATATCGTGATACTACATGAAATAGTTTCGAAATATTGGTTAAAATGAATATATTTACGTAATATCAAACTACATGAAAAACGTGAAAAAAGTCACTATTTTACCATATTTGAGGATTTTAACATCAAATCATAGAGCGAGGTTTCGTATTATTTAGATCCAAGAAAAGACATATGACAATGTTGTTTCCAATACAAATGATAAAAACAAATGGAATTAACTAAAATGTTCCTGATTTTCCGTTTATATTACCGATGGAAGATGTACACGTAAAACTGCTCTAATCCGGCTAAAACGTCGATATATGCAATAAAAACCGAACTTCTCCCCTTTTCAATATCTTACTCAGTATTTTAACGAGAAACAAATAGATGATTGAAAATGAAGTATTTAAGGTTATTATCTAATCAATTATGTGTTTGCATCATTTTTATCGTATATTTAATGAATTAATAACAATAAACTGAAAATTCACAAAAACGTGAAAAAACGGCCAAATATTGCCTAATTCGATGATATTTTGTTTAAATCACTTAAAGGAAAAGGAGATAATAAACGTCAAAATATTGCTAAATTCGATGATTTTTCGTACGAAACAAAATGCAAAAAAACTTGCTTAAAATGCAATATTATGCGAAATTCTGAGATTTGAAGGCCAACTGACATATCGTGATAAAACATGAAATAGTATCGAAATATTGGTAAAAATGAATATATTTACGTAATATCAAACTACATGAAAAACGTGAAAAAAGTCACTATTTTACCATATTTGTGGATTTTAACTTCAAATCATACAGCGAGGTTTCGTATTATTTAGATCCAAGAAAAGACATATGACAATGTTGTTTCCAATACAAATGATAAAAACCAATGGGTTTTCATAAGAATTAACTAAAATGTTCCTGATTTTCCGTTTATATTACCGATGGAAGATATACACGTAAAACCGCTCTAATCCGGCTGAAACGTCGATATATGCAATAAAAACCGAACTTCTCCCCTTTTCAATATCTTAGTCAGTATTTTAACGAGAAACAAATAGATGATTGAAAATGAAGTATTTAAGGTTATTATCTAATCAATTATGTGTTTGCATCATTTTTATCGTATATTTAATGAATTAATAACAATAAACTGAAAATTCACAAAAACGTGGAAAAACGGCAAAATATTGCCTAATTCGATGATATTTTGTTAAAATCACATAAAGGAAAAGGAGATAATAAACATAAACGTCAAAATATTGCTAAATTCGATGATTTTTCGTACGAAACAAATTGCCAAAAACACTTGCTTAAAATGCAATATTATGCGAAATTCTGAGATTTGAAGGCCAACTGACATATCGTGATACTACATGAAATAGTTTCGAAATATTGGTTAAAATGAATATATTTACGTAATATCAAACTACATGAAAAACGTGAAAAAAGTCACTATTTTACCATATTTGAGGATTTTAACATCAAATCATAGAGCGAGGTTTCGTATTATTTAGATCCAAGAAAAGACATATGACAATGTTGTTTCCAATACAAATGATAAAAACAAATGGAATTAACTAAAATGTTCCTGATTTTCCGTTTATATTACCGATGGAAGATGTACACGTAAAACTGCTCTAATCCAGCTAAAACGTCGATATATGCAATAAAAACCGAACTTCTCCCCTTTTCAATATCTTACTCAGTATTTTAACGAGAAACAAATAGATGATTGAAAATGAAGTATTTAAGGTTATTATCTAATCAATTATGTGTTTGCATCATTTTTATCGTATATTTAATGAATTAATAACAATAAACTGAAAATTCACAAAAACGTGAAAAAACGGCAAAATATTGCCTAATTCGATGATATTTTGTTTAAATCACTTAAAGGAAAAGGAGATAATAAACGTCAAAATATTGCTAAATTCGATGATTTTTCGTACGAAACAAAATGCAAAAAAACTTGCTTAAAATGCAATATTATGCGAAATTCTGAGATTTGAAGGCCAACTGACATATCGTGATAAAACATGAAATAGTATCGAAATATTGGTAAAAATGAATATATTTACGTAATATCAAACTACATGAAAAACGTGAAAAAAGTCACTATTTTACCATATTTGTGGATTTTAACTTCAAATCATACAGCGAGGTTTCGTATTATTTAGATCCAAGAAAAGACATATGACAATGTTGTTTCCAATACAAATGATAAAAACCAATGGGTTTTCATAAGAATTAACTAAAATGTTCCTGATTTTCCGTTTATATTACCGATGGAAGATATACACGTAAAACCGCTCTAATCCGGCTGAAACGTCGATATATGCAATAAAAACCGAACTTCTCCCCTTTTCAATATCTTAGTCAGTATTTTAACGAGAAACAAATAGATGATTGAAAATGAAGTATTTAAGGTTATTATCTAATCAATTATGTGTTTGCATCGTTTTTATCGTATATTTAATGAATTAATAACAATAAACTGAAAATTCACAAAAACATGGAAAAACGGCAAAATATTGCCTAATTCGATGATATTTTGTTTAAATCACATAAAGGAAAAGGAGATAATAAACGTCAAAATATTGCTATATACGATGATTTTTCGTACGAAACAAAATGCAAAATAACTTGCTTAAAATGCAATATTATGCGAAATTCTGAGATTGAGAAGGCCAACTCACATATCGTGATACTACATGAAATAGTATCGAAATATTGGTAAAAATGAATATATTTACGTAATATCAAACTACATGAAAAACGTGAAAAAAGTCACTATTTTACCGTATTTGTGGATTTTAACTTCAAATCATACAGCGAGGTTTCGTATTATTTAGATCCAAGAAAAGACATATGACAATGTTGTTTCCAATACAAATGATAAAAACCAATGTGTTTTCATTAGAATTAACTAAAATGTTCCTGATTTTCCGTTTATATTACCGATGGAAGATGTACACGTAAAACTGCTCTAACCCGGCTGAAACGTCGATATATGCAATAAAAACCGAACTTCTCCCCTTTTCAATATCTTACTCAGTATTTTAACGAGAAACAAATAGATGATTGAAAATGAAGTATTTAAGGTTATTATCTAATCAATTATGTGTTTGCATCATTTTTGTCGTATATTTAATGAATTAATAACAATAAACTGAAAATTCACAAAAACGTGGAAAAACGGCAAAATATTGCCTAATTCGATGATATTTTGTTAAAATCACATAAAGGAAAAGGAGATAATAAACGTCAAAATATTGCTAAATTCGATGATTTTTCGTACGAAACAAAATGCCAAAAACACTTGCTTAAAATGCAATATTATGCGAAATTCTGAGATTTGAAGGCCAACTGACATATCGTGATACTACATGAAATAGTTTCGAAATATTGGTTAAAATGAATATATTTACGTAATATCAAACTACATGAAAAACGTGAAAAAAGTCACTATTTTACCATATATGAGGATTTTAACATCAAATCATAGAGCGAGGTTTCGTATTATTTAGATCCAAGAAAAGACATATGACAATGTTGTTTCCAATACAAATGATAAAAACAAATGGAATTAACTAAAATGTTCCTGATTTTCCGTTTATATTACCGATGGAAGATGTACACGTAAAACTGCTCTAATCCGGCTAAAACGTCGATATATGCAATAAAAACCGAACTTCTCCCCTTTTCAATATCTTACTCAGTATTTTAACGAGAAACAAATAGATGATTGAAAATGAAGTATTTAAGGTTATTATCTAATCAATTATGTGTTTGCATCATTTTTATCGTATATTTAATGAATTAATAACAATAAACTGAAAATTCACAAAATCGTGAAAAAACGGCAAAATATTGCCTAATTCGATGATATTTTGTTTAAATCACATAAAGGAAAAGGAGATAATAAACGTCAAAATATTGCTATATACGATGATTTTTCGTACGAAACAAAATGCAAAATAACTTGCTTAAAATGCAATATTATGCGAAATTCTGAGATTGAGAAGGCCAACTCACATATCGTGATACTACATGAAATAGTATCGAAATATTGGTAAAAATGAATATATTTACGTAATATCAAACTACATGAAAAACGTGAAAAAAGTCACAATTTTACCATATTTGAGGATTTTAACTTCAAATCATAGAGCGAGGTTTCGTATTATTTAGATCCAAGAAAAGACATATGACAATGTTGTTTCCAATACAAATGATAAAAACCAATGTGTTTTCATTAGAATTAACTAAAATGTTCCTGATTTTCCGTTTATATTACCGATGGAAGATGTACACGTAAAACTGCTCTAATCCGGCTAAAACGTCGATATATGCAATAAAAACCGAACTTCTCCCCTTTTCAATATCTTACTCAGTATTTTAACGAGAAACAAATAGATGATTGAAAATGAAGTATTTAAGGTTATTATCTAATCAATTATGTGTTTGCATCATTTTTATCGTATATTTAATGAATTAATAACAATAAACTGAAAATTCACAAAAACGTGAAAAAACGGCAAAATATTGCCTAATTCGATGATATTTTGTTTAAATCACTTAAAGGAAAAGGAGATAATAAACGTCAAAATATTGCTAAATTCGATGATTTTTCGTACGAAACAAAATGCAAAAAAAATTGCTTAAAATGCAATATTATGCGAAATTCTGAGATTTGAAGGCCAACTGACATATCGTGATAAAACATGAAATAGTATCGAAATATTGGTAAAAATGAATATATTTAAGTAATATCAAACTACATGAAAAACGTGAAAAAAGTCACTATTTTACCATATTTGTGGATTTTAACTTCAAATCATACAGCGAGGTTTCGTATTATTTAGATCCAAGAAAAGACATATGACAATGTTGTTTCCAATACAAATGATAAAAACCAATGGGTTTTCATAAGAATTAACTAAAATGTACCTGATTTTCCGTTTATATTACCGATGGAACATATACACGTAAAACCGCTCTAATCCGGCTGAAACGTCGATATATGCAATAAAAACCGAACTTCTCCCCTTTTCAATATCTTAGTCAGTATTTTAACGAGAAACAAATAGATGATTGAAAATGAAGTATTTAAGGTTATTATCTAATCAATTATGTGTTTGCATCGTTTTTATCGTATATTTAATGAATTAATAACAATAAACTGAAAATTCACAAAAACATGGAAAAACGGCAAAATATTGCCTAATTCGATGATATTTTGTTTAAATCACATAAAGGAAAAGGAGATAATAAACGTCTAAATATTGCTATATACGATGATTTTTCGTACGAAACAAAATGCAAAATAACTTGCTTAAAATGCAATATTATGCGAAATTCTGAGATTGAGAAGGCCAACTCACATATCGTGATACTACATGAAATAGTATCGAAATATTGGTAAAAATGAATATATTTACGTAATATCAAACTACATGAAAAACGTGAAAAAAGTCACAATTTTACCATATTTGAGGATTTTAACTTCAAATCATAGAGCGAGGTTTCGTATTATTTAGATCCAAGAAAAGACATATGACAATGTTGTTTCCAATACAAATGATAAAAACCAATGTGTTTTCATTAGAATTAACTAAAATGTTCCTGATTTTCCGTTTATATTACCGATGGAAGATGTACACGTAAAACTGATCTAACCCGGCTGAAACGTCGATATATGCAATAAAAACCGAACTTCTCCCCTTTTCAATATCTTACTCAGTATTTTAACGAGAAACAAATAGATGATTGAAAATGAAGTATTTAAGGTTATTATCTAATCAATTATGTGTTTGCATCATTTTTATCGTATATTTAATGAATTAATAACAATAAACTGAAAATTCACAAAAACGTGAAAAAACGGCAAAATATTGCCTAATTCGATGATATTTTGTTTAAATCACTTAAACGAAAAGGAGATAATAAACGTCAAAATATTGCTATATACGATGATTTTCCGTACGAAACAAAATGCCAAAAACACTTGCTTAAAATGCAATATTATGCGAAATTCTGAGATTTGAAGGCCAACTGACATATCGTGATACTACATGAAATAGTTTCGAAATATTGGTTAAAATGAATATATTTACGTAATATCAAACTACATGAAAAACGTGAAATAAGTCACTATTTTACCATATTTGAGGATTTTAACATCAAATCATAGAGCGAGGTTTCGTATTATTTAGATCCAAGAAAAGACATATGACAATGTTGTTTCCAATACAAATGTTAAAAACAAATGGAATTAACTAAAATGTTCCTGATTTTCCGTTTATATTACCGATGGAAGATGTACACGTAAAACTGATCTAACCCGGCTGAAACGTCGATATATGCAATAAAACCCGAACTTCTCCCCTTTTCAATATCTTACTCAGTATTTTAACGAGAAACAAATAGATGATTGAAAATGAAGTATTTAAGGTTATTATCTAATCAATTATGTGTTTGCATCATTTTTATCGTATATTTAATGAATTAATAACAATAAACTGAAAATTCACAAAAACGTGAAAAAACGGCAAAATATTGCCTAATTCGATGATATTTTGTTTAAATCACTTAAAGGAAAAGGAGATAATAAACGTCAAAATATTGCTAAATTCGATGATTTTTCGTACGAAACAAAATGCAAAAAAACTTGCTTAAAATGCAATATTATGAGAAATTCTGAGATTTGAAGGCCAACTGACATATCGTGATAAAACATGAAATAGTATCGAAATATTGGTAAAAATGAATATATTTACGTAATATCAAACTACATGAAAAACGTGAAAAAAGTCACTATTTTACCATATTTGTGGATTTTAACTTCAAATCATACAGCGAGGTTTCGTATTATTTAGATCCAAGAAAAGACATATGACAATGTTGTTTCCAATACAAATGATAAAAACCAATGGGTTTTCATAAGAATTAACTAAAATGTTCCTGATTTTCCGTTTATATTACCGATGGAAGATATACACGTAAAACCGCTCTAATCCGGCTGAAACGTCGATATATGCAATAAAAACCGAACTTCTCCCCTTTTCAATATCTTAGTCAGTATTTTAACGAGAAACATATAGATGATTGAAAATGAAGTATTTAAGGTTATTATCTAATCAATTATGTGTTTGCATCATTTTTATCGTATATTTAATGAATTAATAACAATAAACTGAAAATTCACAAAAACGTGAAAAAACGGTAAAATATTGCCTAATTCGATGATATTTTGTTTAAATCACTTAAAGGAAAAGGAGATAATAAACGTCAAAA